>NW_019259821.1:464693-482229 GCF_002742605.1 Olea europaea var. sylvestris
AATTTTTTTTTTTTTTTTTTTTTTTTTTTTTTTTTTTTTTTTTTTTTTTTTTTTTTTTTTTTTTTTTTTTTTTTTTTTTTTTTTTTTTTTTTTTTTTTTTTTTTTTTTTTAACTCAAAAAATTTCAATTTAACAATGAAATAATATTCCAAATTGTCATTTAATTTTATGTACTTCCAAGTTGTTGCATTGATGTATCTACTTTAGAGCTGGGAAACTAGCTAGTTAGATTAGGCATCTATGAAAGCGAAATGTGTGCTGTAGTATTATTCAGCAATAATTGAATTGGCAATAACAGACTGAATGGGAAAAGAAAGGCACGATTTTTAAATTTTTGCCTACTCAATATTTAATGCACGTTATTGTTAAATAATAGATAGCTCGAAATCTTTATTATAAACAGTAAAATTAGGGTCTGTTTGTGCCACGTTATTAAAAAAAAAAAGTATTCTGAAACAATGATTTGACATCAATTCAATCACACATTCTTCAATAAAATAATATTACACGTAAATCAAAAACATTTCCTTATTTTTTAATTACACATTTCCCATCAATACACTATTCAATAATGCATTATTACCAAAATAATGCGGTTCAAACACCCCCTTAGATCTTTTTAATGATTTTACTTTTATCAACCGCATATTAATACAGGTTCTGGGCAAACACGAACATGTTTCAAATGGGCAACTTTGGATTGTGTGCAGAATTTTAGGTGTATTCCATTGATTTAATCTTGCGAACCCAGAAAAATTCTGCTAGATTTTAGCATGTTTCTTACGTTGTCAGGTTTCTGCCAACGAATAAATTTGTTCATAGGGTTTTTCCCCAGCCGGAGCAGAACAGATTCGGCTTGTACGGTTTTTCAGTTGGGCCAAACAAAAAGAAATGAAAAGTGAAAAGGTGAATGTCCGATTAGGACAAGCCTATCTGACTTCTATGGATCAGGAAGCAGTGGCCCGTTATCCTTCCACTGCGAAGAACGGGAGGTTTTCGCTGCTCTGTGAAACCAGCCTGACGCAGTCCCCTCCGCTCTAAGAGCCAAGCAGCCCATGCTTTATCTTGGACTGCGAAGCCCAGTTCCTTGCTTGGAATGGGCAGGCCAACGAGTCGCATGCCTGAATCCAGTCAGTTGGGCTTGAACATTGTCCAAACACCTTAATGCCCCCACTTGGGTCACAAGCTTGAGTTACCAAGCCCGGCAACTGCTTAACACTTTGTTCTGATTAATAAAGTGGTTTACTCTTTGTTTTTGTTTCGATGTGGGAGACTCATAAGAAAAGGATCTCACGTTAGATTCTCTAACTTAAACTACAAGCAAGCGTGCAGCCCCGTTCAGCTTGTTTCCCCAATAAAAGTATCCATTTTAGACCAAAAATCAAGAAATTGATAAATTTAAGGGTCTTCCATTCCCACTGTATCACATCTGTTTAGAAATGCAAAATGAAAAAGACAGAACATATTCTTTGGTGTATCCTCCTATATAGAGAACTGGAAAGGCAAAAAAAGAAAGGGAAAATTCGATATTTCTAGGAGAAATTGAAGTTGTTGAATCTTAAGCTTCCATAGGCATATGCATTAAGTAGATCATTTTGGGGAGACCAGAAGTCTGCTTTGAAGCCAGCTCTCCTTACTGCTTTTAGTATTTTGTTTCTATGCGCATAATCTATCACCACTACTTTCTAACCATCGTCATCAACTTCTACTTTTTCTATCCCTGCAACAAAAATGGAGAAATTAGCATTCGATTCTAAGTATATATGTATGTATGAGCCTATTTGAGGCCCTTTTTTCCTCGAAATGCATTTTCGAATAGTAATTTAATGGAGAAAATGTGGTTAAAAAATAAAGAAATTTTTTGAATTTGAGTGTAATATTATTTTATTGAATAATGTGTGGTTGAAAATAAGAGAAAAAAATGTACTTCGTAATATTATTTTATTGAGAAATGTGCATATACCTTTCAGTTTTGACAGACACTTCCTCAATCTTCTATCATGTAAGCCAACCATATCCACATTCAATTCGACCGTCTGTGAAGGAGAGTTTGAACATGAGTAAGAATGCAAGTAGAAATGACTGATAGGGCAGAGAAAAAGGGCTATACCTCCATGAAGGAATGATGATCTTGATGACACAGTAAGCTAAACAAAGGCAATAATTTAGAATGATGGAAATGAGAGAAAGGAATAATGGATAGAACAGATTGGAATTTACAAGGTTATATATATCTAAGAAAAGGTGGATGAGTAAACTATATAGTGAATCTTGATTGTTGGTTATTTTGCTAAATTAAAGGGGGACAAAGACACATTTGGAAGCAAGTTTTGAAAAAATCGAAAAACCGTTAGTTATATCGAGATTGAGGACTGGGGGATTCTACAACTTTAAGGTTCCTATCTGCCCAAATCAATCTCTGTCTCAAATGATTGGCTTTGACGGGTCAAATTTAGACACTTTTACTTTAAATAAATCCATTTTCTCATATAACAAAGAAAGTTTCAAAGTAAGTTATAGTCAGGAAAATGTTAAAGAAGACGGCGAGTTTGGTACTTTTTTTGCCCTTTTTTGGGGGGTTTTTTGAGTTTGTTGCTAAACTGTCATTACTGCATACAACATGATCGCCACAATTATTCAATGATTTTTTGACCTATTTGGTGAGTTCGACGGTAGTTTAATATTAAGAACTAAAAAAGTTGAAATCTTATTCCTTGTATAAACATCTTAATCAAGTATGGCGACCTAAATATGCTTATGCTTTGCAAAAATGTTTTTTCATAGGTGAAAACAATATAAATGATAAATTTGCAAAATACCAACAAATTGTAGAGTAGATTGGAAATGAAAAAAGTTTTATTTAGAGCTTGTTTGGTTTAGATTTTAAGCCAATTAAAATAAATTTTTTGACTGTTATTTCACTATTTCAGCCGTCATTTTTGAATTATTCTCTCAAAGTAGAACTCATTTTATCCCTAACAGTCAAAAAATCAATTATCAAAATTCCTACCAAACAAGCACTTAATTCCTCTGTATCTATGGGTTCTATATTCAACATATTTTGAAATTGAGCATTAAACTTGACCCTAGTATTTTTCCCCCCTTTTTACTTGATCAAGTGGCTTTATTTAGCCCTCGTTTGATCCCCATTAAATTCAATTACATTACATTTCATTTCTCTCTCTCCTATTTTCAACCACACAATCTTCCATAAAATAATATTACACGTAAATCGAAAATTTTTCCTTTTTTTTCAACCGCTCAATTTTCTAAAAAATACTATTCCCCCATTTTCATTTTCAGGTAATGGGGGTCAAACGGGGGCTTAGCATATTCTTAGTGAACAAATTTGACACAATCCTTTAGTACCTTCACTTACATAGGATCAAGTTTTTTTGTTTCTACATATATCAATCTCAATATCTCATACCTCGAATGAGAATTTAAGTCTTCTCCTCTTCAATTTCTCAATTTCTTATTTTTGCAATTCGGTCACCACCTATTGACAGTCTTTAGCCCCTGTTTGTACTCCATTAAAATTAAATTTTGGGGAAAAATGTATTTTGGAATAGTGATTTTTTAAAGAATATATGGTAAAAAATAAGATTTTTTTAATTTACGTGTAATATTATTTTATGAGAGAATGTGATTAAAAATGAGTTTTAAAAAAACATCTTAATTGTATTCTTACTTAAAACTCTAGATTTAGCCCATGTTTGAGCTCCATTATAATTAAATCTTTGTTTGGCTTCCATTTTTTCAAAAATTCATTTTTAACTGCATAGAATTATGATCCAATCTTTATATTTAAAAATTTTATTATTAGTAATTTTATTGTTCGATGATTATTTTTATGTAGTGATTCAATTTGAATTACTCCATAGAATTATTTCCATGTATTTTACTATTTTTTTTAGGAATATGTGGAATAATATACTTTATACCTCTTATTACAGGAAATATCAATTTCAACAATCATATAAATGATCTTAAAGTGTACATATTTTATTGTTGATCATATTCACTAACCAAAATCAGTTCATCATTAGTTGGTCGGCAAAAAGGTGCTAGTGATTGTATTCGACGAATAAAAATATATATGATCGTTAAATGTATCATTTTAACAACTAAATAACTAGTCGTAAAAGGTTTTTATTAACATCTGATTCTTTTTTCAAGAACCAACTGCTTGGTTGGTTAATAACTTTTTTGTCATTAAATTACAATAAAAGCAATCAAATTTTATTCTTCTTTCCACTACTAAAAATAATTTTTTCACCTACTGATAATTTCCAACGGATACAATCCATTGGTAATTAGAAATGTATTATCCGTTGATAAAAATATTACACTTTCAACTACAAAAATCACAAAGGAAATTTTCGTTAGTAAAAGTGGTAGCTCTTTAACAACGGTTATTCCGTGTCTAATATTATTGTTTAATATATGTATCATTTACCAACAACATTTTCGTAGGTAATGTAATTCAATTTTTTATTTCTAAAAACTGTATTAACCTTTCACCTACGAATTTTTCGTGAGTAAAAAGTAGTTCATATTACAAACGGAATTATCGTTGTTAATATTAATCAATTTCGAAGGAATTCTTATCCCACGTCGAAAGTTCACAACAAAGTCTTTAGAGTTGCCATCTATAAATTTTTGGTTCAATAAGTAGTTAAACAATTATTTTGGGCTTTTCAACTCAGTAAGCTAAAAGTTAAAAAATTATAATTATTAAATAAATAAATAATTTTTTTACCATGCCTCACACTTATCCAACTATCTACAACATTGATTTTTACTAATTATAATTGCATACATTTACTAACGGAAAGTCGGTTGGTAATTATTAAGATTTTCACCAACGAAAATTTCGTTGGTAAAATGTTTTTACTCTTTACCAATGAAAATTCGTTGGTAAAATGTTTAATCTTTACCTACGGCGCGATTCATTGATAACTATCAACGACCCTCAAATTAACAACAGATTTGTGGTTGCTAATATTCCATTGATGAATAGTAATAACAACGAATATCGTGATTTCAGGAATGAAAAATCTGTGCCTGAAAAGGAGGAATGATGAGTTAGTTGGTGATCTCTTGCCGATTGAGAGGCTGGATTGGTTATGCAGCAGCCAGAGGTAGTTCGACGGCGACTCAAATTTTACCACAATTTAAGAGATTTTTTTCTTAACTAAGGAATTGGGTAGAGAGTTGGAGGAATAGGGTTACTGTTGAGTCTTTTAGCATTTAAGTTTTTGCGTTAAGAGGTTTGATCAATGGTTGCTTGAAAATTTTGAGAGTTGCAGATGTGTTTTCCGCAACAATGACAATGGGTGGAAAGTTGAGGGATTAGGTTTTCTGTCAGGTCTTTTAACATAACCCCTTTTTGCTATTTTGTTTTTTTTTTTTTTTTGTTTTTGTTTTTAATTTGCATGTCGATGCTATAATCCATGCTTAACAATTGACGTATGTGTAGTACGACTGATAATTATATCGCTAATGCTACTCAAATAGGGCTTTTGACAGGGAATTTAAATAGGGGTTAAGGTGGATGCAATTCAACCTCAACCCCTGTTTAAAGGCCAGCCAATAGCCCTTGTTTGAGTAGTAGAGCTCTCTGTACATATGACCCTAGGGAGGTAAAATCGAAATAAAAAGGGATTGAAAAATATGAGGCACGTTTTTCAAGACAATAAATTATAAAATTATTTTCTTGGTCCTTCACTCTAGAATTAGATTTTCACTTTAATTGAAAAATGTGTCCGCACATTTGTATAGCCTATACTTTGGAGAATATCATAAAAAATTTGAAGGTTGGGAACGTCAAGTTTTTGAATTAAAAGCTGAAACTTCATGATTTAGCTTCAATAAAGAGATCAATATCGATTTCGGTAAGTTTCAATTTATATTCATATTTTTTTTTGTTAATTTTAACATACACAAAACATTCAAAAAAGATCCTAGGTAATTAAACTAAAGAAATTTTTTATTTTCTGACTAATTTTAGTTTCAATTTCCAACAATTGGTATCAGAACGGTATAGACCATTCACGTGCTTGTTATGTCTACTTCCATTAAGAAGGGAGGTCTTATAAACAATACTGAATCTTTCTACTTGGACTATTCAATAATGATAACTCAATATATCATACCACAATTTATTAAAGGCTCTGTAATTTTTCCTAAGTTGAACCGTCATTATAGTTTAGAACAAATACAGACATAAATAACTATCCAAATACAAACAAAATGATAACTTGGTTGGCGTAACTCTAAATAACTGTTGATCATGTGATGTGTATACCGTGTACTTGTAATTCACAGAATCATCCGAAGAAGTTCTAATACCATTTTTTAATGCACCAAAAATTCGTATAATTTTCTCCATATTCATTAAATTAGACCACCAAATTATCGTAACAATAAAATTTAATATATGCATGACATTCTACTAACGGTTTCCAACTTGTTCGATAATAATAATAATTAATATATTATTGTACACAAAGTAGGCATTTGACTATGAAATTATTATCTTACTTTAAAATAGATATTATCAAAATAATAAATATTTTTAACATTATTTCATCAGTATTTTATTTAAATCTGTTGGGTTTTTTGATACCCAATAATCCGGACGATAATTTAAAACGACTGTCGGATTATTTATCGACACCGTGGACTGGGCTCGGCTCGGCTCGGAGATGAACTACACTTTTGGATGGTTCGGGTTTGGGTTGGATGATTATTTGGTTAGTCGGACCATTTAGTGATTAATATGGAGTTGAATATTGGCCCATTAGTTTAGGTTAATTAGTAGCTCACTTAGTGAACCCTAGGCCCAATTAGAGTGACCTAAACTAACCTATATATATGCATTTATCTCCCAGCCGTTTTTGGGGTGGTGTGTGTGTTGTAGTAATGGAGATGAGAGTTGAGAGAAGAGAGACAGTCGAGAGAGAGGGAAGCCATGTGAGGGGTGAGGTTGTGAGTGAGATTCAACCATTGTGATATTTTCTTCTTCCTCTCCATACCTTTGTGGATTGCTAACACCACCATCCTTCTCCTTTGTGGGGTTTGAGAGAGTTTGGACAGTCCAAGAAGGCAAAAGTCTCGGGTCGAGCCGAGATAAATCGATATTCGTTTGATTATTTTCTGAGCCCGAAATCAAGATTTATCGAGGGATTTCCACTACAAATGGTATCAGAGCTTGTGTTGTTGATAAATCTGTGATTTTTGGGGCTAAAAACGGGCTAAAAGTGGTTAGAAACGGATCTGGAAATCAGAGGCAGAAATTGTTCGATTTTTTCAATTTTCTACCGAATCTGTTTTGACATTTTCTGGTGAAACCAAAAAGAGTTTGGCAAAATAGACACCACCGGTGGACTGTGCAAGTGGAGAAGAAGCCGGAAGGGTGATAGGTCACCGGTGCGTGGCCGACCTGTGCGGCGCATGGGGAAGACGTCGATGGTGTGTCCGTCTGATTTCGGCGAAGTGGTCTTCAGACAAAATCTTCCCCATGACGAGATGGACCCTGCAGTGTTTTCAGATTTCAGTTTGGAGCAATACAGTGAAAGTTGGACGATTTTGCCCTTGGACGTTCGGGTGCCGAGTGCTGTTTTCGTGTTGCTGTGGTTGCTGGTGACTTTAGGATGAATAGTGATAGTCCTGAAGTGGTGAATTCGCGCCTCTCGATATTTACAGACCTTCAGACGTGGTCCGCTCGGTATCATATTCTTTGTTTTTTATTATTGCCGTTAAAATAAATGTGTAGGTTAATTATTTGTTTTTCGCATTAGAGGTTATCGTGTGGGGTGACATTAGGTTTGGGGTTACCATGAAGGGGTAACCATTGCCTGTTGCCAGTCCTAGGAATTATTTGTTAATTATTTACCTTAAATTCTTTGTTAATTTGCTGCCAATTTTTCTACATTATTAGAATTGCATGTGGCCTTAGGAAAGTTGATTGGACTATTCTATGTGAATTATGTTCATACTTTACTTGTGGTCATTATTTGGCATTGGTAGCAAATGTAGGTCTAAGGTAAGTGCAAAAAATAACATATATTTTAATTGTGGTAAAATTTGGACATAGTTGAAAGAGATTGTCTTAGGATGATAATAAAAGGAAAGATGAGGATAGAGACAAGGCGAATGTGGTTTTAGGGTCGAGTAGTGAGCCTAGTGAGGTTTATTGAGAGAATAAACCTGGTTCTTGCATTGTATCTGTGTGTAATCCTTTCTGCATATATGTGGTCACTTAATTCTGTTACAATGTTGATGTTACACTTTCAATATGTTTGATGTGTGTAATTGCATGAATTAGAGTGACTTATTACTTTGTGTAATATGTTTACATGCATAGTGGGTTAAGTTTTGAGGCGTACTCTATTTACTCTGCGAATGGTGTGAGAGTGTGGTAATGAGAAAAAAGTTGGGCAGCTGTTTCTCTCCTTTATCTTTGTGAGCTTGTGTGGTTTGTGAGATTACGTAAGGTAGCCATGTTAGAGTTACCTTCTTTATCTTTGTGAGCCTCCTTTGTGAGTGTTGTGAAATAACCGACTTTTTCTTCGATTTTTCTTTGTGAGTGCCACCTTCGCCATTTTCTTTGTGGATTTTTTAGAATTTTGGTGATTGGAGTAACCTTTGTGGTCACCGAAAGGTGTTGTTTTGCCATAGTGAGTTTGAGATGCATTAGCAGTGAGTTGGATGTCTTTTGGTAAGGTGTAGTATAGATGCCTAGATGTGCATTGGTGATATGCACGAGGGATGTAGAGTATGACATTTGGATCACAAGTGGATATGCGATCAAATATGTAGAATCCTTTATCTGTGAAAGAGACCTTGTACAGGTGGAGTGTGAGAGAGACACTTCTATCACTTCTGTAAGGTGGAGTCCCATTATCCACGTAGGTTGGGAGAAGTGATGTGGTGATAGAGGATTATCTCGAGAGTTTAGTATCTATTGTGACTTGCTAGTTAGACATGAGTTAAGCGATTGGTTTAGTGAGCATGGTGGGTGATGAGAGGAGATATGTATTCTCAAGGTGGGAGTAACACGGAATGGGATAGGATAAGTGTGGTGAGATCTTTGTTTAGGGTCATTTATACATGTGTTGCATATGTGGTTGACCGTGGTTTGATTAACTAGGTGTTAATTTGTGATTCTGTGTGAGATTTTGAAAAGATCTGTATGTGTGTTATCCTATATATTTTCATCGCATGATTGTTTGTTCATTGTGAATACTTGTTTCTACTTGGGTATTAGCCCTGGTGAGTACATGGAGCAAGTATGGTATGTGTTTCGGTTTGAAACACGAGGTAAGATCTATTATTCCAATTTTATTGGATTACCTTGATTGTGCAAGTATAAACTGTGTGTTTTGGTTGCTTGCAGATTATTGGGAATCAAGGTGGAGATTGTTGGGTTTTTTGATACCCAATAATCCGGGCGATGATTTAAAACAGTTGTCGGATTATTTATCGACACCATGGACTTGGCTCGGCTCAGAGATGAACTACACTTTTGGATGGTTCGGGTTTGGGTTGGATGATTATTTTGTTAGTTGGACCATTTAGTGATAAATATAAAGTTGAATATTGGCTCATTAGTTTAGGTTAATTGGTAGCCCACTTAGTGAACCCTAGGCCCAATTAGAGTGACTTATATATATATATATATATATATGTATTTATCTCCCAACCGCTTTTGGGGTGGTGTGTGTGTGTTGTAGCAATGGAGAGGAGAGTTGAGAGAAGAGAGGCAGCCGAGAGAGAGGGAAGCCATGTGAGGTTGTGAGTGAGATTCAACCATTGTGATATCTTCTTCTTCCTCTCCATACCTTTGTGGATTGCTAATACCACCACCCTTCTCCTTTGTGGGGTTTGAGAGAGTTTGGACAGTCTAAAGTGAAGGCAAAAATCTCGGGTCGAGTCGAGGTAAACCGGTGTTCGTTTGATTATTTTTTGATCCCAGAATCAAGATTTATCGAGGGATTTCCGCTACAAAATCTATCTAAAAGAAGTAACGTAGCTTAAAACAATTAACAGGCAGTGTTTACTTAACATAGTGGAGGACATTCGAGAATTAAAATTATAATTATAATAAATTATTTTTGAAAGCAAAATAATTTCAATAGAAGCAGTTATAACCTTGTTTTGGTTTCTCTTTTGATGACCCGTTCAACCACGATTACGTAACAATACACACTCGTTTCATCATCTAGAAGCTGATTCCAACCTCTATTAAACATTTTCCATACCTACGATTCAAAACAATATGAGCAAACACTCCGCAAGTAACAATATGCATATGCATGATTTACAACACTTTCTCATTCTCGAAATTTACATCTTTCTTCACTATCTCAGTTTATTCATCTTTCAATTCTTTGGACCTGAATCTCAATACGGTATACCATATGAGCTAAATTATTAGTATGGCCAATAACATGCACGCCTTCTAGTATATGTGGGTTCGTCATCACCCATCGAGGTTCAAGAGATCATAGTTGTATCCAATGTTACCCACCAAGACTCAAGACACTACACTGGGACATATAACATACAAATCATGCTTGGACTATGTATACAGTGTGTCATACTAATACGCAATTTCAATGCCACCAAGGCACTTCCCGACATCGTTGATAGCACCAAACACCTTATCATTGGCTACCCATGATAATCAACATGAGCCTCAAGCATGATATTAATTTATAGAGATACAACGTATAGTACGGTACACCTTCAAAGGGATTACATTATATTCAATGTTATCTTCTCATTCTATATGTCATATTTGAGTATTCTCAATCATCTATTTACTTTTGTTATCTCTTCTTTACAAGTTAAGAAAGACCACGTCTTTTAGGTCCATATATGCAACATGCGTGTTATATCTCATGTACCATTTATAAGTCACAATTACATATGACAGTTTTCAAATAAAAATCTATATACATTGATAACATCATATTTCAACTACTCTCATATTTACATATATTCGTTGACAAAATAATATTTCACGTATATTGCACCTGAAGTAAATCTCATGTAATTACATAGAAGCGTATTATAAAAAAAATATTATTATTTTATATTGTAGTTGAACAGTTACTAGCCTTATTTCTTGCCTATCCTAGCATTCACGGCTTCGATCCTCCATATATTTTTCAATTCACTTGAAGTCCTGTTTATGCACCACATTTAGGATCAAATTCCATCTAAATAGAGTACATGGGAGGTAAAGATACGAATATGGCGTTTCATAGTGAAACTAGGGATGGCACTGTGCCGAACATATTTAGAAACTAGTGTTTCACTATTGACAGAGTTCTCCAAAAGACATAATACCATTGCAAGGCATATTGAGTCAAGAATACAATACCTTTTACAGATTCTAATTTTGAAAATTATACCAAAACTTGTATAATTTAGTTTGGACAACTCAATTGCCCAAACATGGGTCAACCCCTGCCCCCCAAAATTGATTGGGGTTGATCCCTATCCACAAAACTCCGTGTAGGTCGACCTTCTAAGGTTAGGGGTTGATTCCCACCCTTCAACAACCCGTTTCTCTCCAGAATATTAAACCTAGCACCCTTTATATATAGATTTTATGAGGAGTTAGGGTGAAATGAAGGAAAACCTTTTATTTGATCCCTTGGTGGTTAGAAAAATATAAAGAAAGTTATTTGCAACCCAACAGTTATTTGAAAGTCCTGAAATTTTCAAGAAAAATTCTATAAATTTCTAAAAGTCTCCAAAAATTCTTACATGTTATAGAGTAGGATTTGGGGGACTTCAATTACATCATGAACCCATTTTGAAGCCATGTGGGCAGATGTACACCGGACGAGCAAGTGTCAACGTGTCACCAATTCGTATGGTCTTCATCCATCTGAAAAGAACTGAAACACAAGCTTTACTCACTACAAGAAACTATGGCTTTCCCGATCATCATTTCCTAACCAATAAGTCGGTAAAAAATTGTTATAGTGACCAATAAATATTTTTAGTTGGGTAAACTTTTACCGACTAGAGTTTTCCCGATCAAATGGAAATGGTCAATAATAATCATATTTGTCGACCAATTTTTCCGAACCAATCTAAAAGTTAGCCATCGAAAACTATATATGCCGACCAAACAAATTAGTAGTCGGCCTATACTATTATTTTAACTTGACACTTTAACATTTACTGACCAAGATAATATATTAGTCGGCCTAGATGAAACACCTTTGGGCGGGCCTGTGGATATACTTGGATTTTTAGACTACAAAATATTTGGCCATGTCAAAAAGTGTGTTTGAGTATATACATTATTCCCAATAAAAAATTTATTTTGTAAAAATGAATATAAATTTCATTTCTATGGTCTAAAAATTTAAAATTTCGAACAAATGAAGCACAAATTGTAGAAAAATGTGAGAATTTGTGAATAATAATATTTATCTCAAAAAAATCTAAAATGTTTTTATGTTTCTTAATTTTATCATATACTTCATACTTGTTGCACTAATTGAGTAAAATTGAGAAGAACTATTTAAAAATGTCAAATGTTATAAGAAAAGTATCGTATTGGAAGAATGAATATAATATAATCCAAAGAAAAAATTTTGATGACCACAAAGTAAATAGTTTTCATGGTTTGCTTATATATAATGGTTAAATCAGAAATAACTACTTAAGCAGTGCACAAAATGATTTGGTCGGGATTTTTGAAAACTAGACAGGACTGGATTTTGAGAATTGGAATAGATTAGATTTTCTTAATAATTAAAAAATATTTGAAAATGCAATCAAAATAATAAAATTGTAAATTTGAGAAAACAGCAAAAAATGGAATTAAATGAAGGAAGAACTGAATTCAATTAATTGTGACACTGAAATTTGAAGCACTTACAGATTTGGTTACATTAGACTCCATTGTAGCAAGCACAACATTAGTGAAATTAAATGAAATCGTCGCTTGATAAATCGCCCAACTGTAAGTACCATTTTCTTCTTTTCATTTAATCTGTTATTGACATGTTTGGACTTTCACAGGACGTGCATTGCCCTTATCTAAACTATGGTAGTTGTTTGTGCAAGAAAAGAATAATGCAACGTTCAATCTAGAATCTTTCATCGATATTGTGAGCACCGAAAGCCCTCTCAATAATTTTTACTAGAAGAGTGATGATAGTTGAAATTTTGTTTTGCATTTCAAAACCTGCTTCGATGGTGATTTTTTCAATTCTAGAATTCTTGAAAATAATATCTAATATCGGAACATTTATATGGGGTGCTATATCCAAGCATACGAGTGAATCACAATTCCAGTTCCTATTTTTATTTTATGAATTGGATTGGAACCTTTGGTTCAAAATGTTCGATTACAGTTATAACGATATCTAATGCCGGAGCTCCTATATAAGGCAATATACTCAAACATGTACGTGAAACTTGAATTAAAAATGTAGTACTTCCTCGATACAGGAAGTAGAAAATATATTTCGAGATGTGAATTGACACTGCAAGAATGCGACTATAGAGATTAGCATGATAATTGCTTAACCCCAATAAATTTAGTTGCGCAATAATTAATAACATTAATTTTAAATAATTTTCTATTAAACACAGCATAACCGCTAAAACTTAGATTAAAAATCAATTTTTAAGAAAATTCATATAAAAATAATCAGATTATCTTTAGTAATTCTTAAGGATCTTTATTTTTTATGATCGATCACTTTGGAAACAAAGAAAAATTTGATTTTATTTTTAAATATTGAACTAAAAATATATTTTTCTTATTAAGTGGCATTAAAATTTTGAATTTGTAAAGTATTTATAAAATTATTTATATTTGAATTTTGATTACCCATTAGAGGAAAGAAGAAGAGTATAGAAAATGAAATTTTAACATGATATAATTGTGGGGTCTGTTGTGTTAGTTTGATGCTCATTCTTCCAGTAATGTTTTGTAAAATCACATTATGAATTTACGTTCGTTTATTTGTATGTTATAATTTGAAGTGATTGTCTAAGGTTCCATGATCATAAGGGATGTCACAAATTGTATACTCGATGGATCGGGTATAGTAAGACACAATTTGTGATATGATCAAAATTATGTCGTTCACAATCGATTCATAAAGTTGGACGCTTTATATTGATAAGATTGTGTTGTTCTTATTAAGATTTGTCTAGATCTTGAAGTAGGAACAATAATGTGTTTCGATGCACATTGAACGGGACCGCGTAGATGACCCATTTGTGACCATTTGAAATGACACTCTACTTGATTATCAAACAGGTCACCTAAATCCTGAGTGAGCAATGTACCTTTGATTGCTAGTTCAAGTTCTTTGAGGTACCAATGAGTGAAGTTTTAAATGGAAGATTGATCTCGATGCTTTGGGAATTGGGCCGAAACAATTAGAGATCATATACTTACAATATTGAAATCCATTAATCATTGAGATGAAATGATCGTCACTCTAAGGTATTTTCCTAGGCAAATTGAATTTGAGCTCAGTAGGTTGACGATGAGATTGTTGGACTTTACATTGTGATTTGATTACAACGAATTTGCCGTATAAAAATGGGACTTAGAGGGTAATACATGTTGAAGGGCAAAACGGTTATTTTGCCAATTTCAACATAATGACGGTCAAATGGGGGTTGACTTGTGGAACGATAATTAGAGGATATTGTTATTGGATCATAATTTGCTTCTATAACTATCACTCGACTCGAGAGTGCAATCTCGATTTTTTGGTAGAATAAGCCGGGATTAATAAATGTATCTCAATTGGTCAAGAGTTGAACCAATTGAAAACATCTATTGGAGTTGGGATCATGTGAGTCCAATTAGGTCCCTCTCTTGGCTCCAATAAAAGATGTGTAACTTAATTGGCATACTACAATAAAGTTTAAGGAAATTTGTGCAATTTTCAAACCCTAATATGTCATTATAAATATGCACTTTATTGGCATATTTTGGTGTGATTTTAGGGTTAGCCACTTTTCACATTCCCCAAAAAGGAATAACACTTAGTGGAGAACAATGGAGAAGATCTAAGAGAGGAAGAAATTGGCTAGGCCATTAATAGCTCCTTCAAAAAGGTTATCCTTTCCCCTTTCTGTATATGTGAGAATTTTATAATCCAATGATCTCAAGGTCAATCAAATCCTTATTTACATGATTTTAATCTTCAAAGAAAAAATAATTTTCTATTATGATGATTAATATTCATTGACCAACATATTGTTCAAAGATATAGTACATCTTGACATAATTAAGTAGAAAGAGAAATTTGGGAAAACCGAATTCACTAATGGTTCTCAAGGCCAAATCGAGAATTGGACCGGAATCGATGGGTTCTAGATGTATGGTCCCAAAGTCGACCCATTTAGTAGAGGAATCAGATTCACAAGTTCTATTTGGTTTCAATCTGATTCCACCGATTTATGGACAAGAATATCTAGTTCCTTGTTTGTAGAGGTACAATGATAAACATCTGGGGTGGGGGTTATATGAAATTGGTTTTGAAAGAATTATATCCAACTTTTGAGGCAGACAATGCCATAATTTCTTACATTATGGGCATTGCATGATGTCTTTCAACCGTATCAAGAATTTGGCCGGAAGTACATGTGATGGGGATAAAATGCTATTTTTGCTTTACTATTGCCATCATCTTGTGTGAACCACGCTCCCCTTATTTTCTTCTATTTGGATTGTAGTAGTAGCCGAGAAAAATAAAATTGAATTATGCTAATATTTTTTGATGATCTAGCACCACGAGCCTAACCCATTTTAGAAACGACCTATGGAAGCTCCACCCATGTAAGATTACGAAAGCCCAAGTCATAAGTTAAATAAAAAGTCAAACAATTTAAGAGATTAAATTTAAGTAAAATTGATTACAAAGATTTAATGAATAACTGGGTTGCCACAATGGTCATCTACATGATATTTCATATATGCAACCCAGGTTTGAATCACCATGTAAATGTTTTTTTATAAAAATTTCATATGAATTATTTTTATGGCTTAGAGACTTTTCAAATTCTTAGTTAAAGACTAAGTTTAATAAATTTAATGATAATACAACTCCCCCACTTAATTTTTCATTAAAAAGAAAGGTAATAGAAGTGGAAGGTCACTTTTTCACTACACTCCTCTTCAAATTCGAATTTCATCTCATTTTCTCTCAATAAAATATATTTCATACCAAGTTAAGTTTAAGAAATAATAAGGGTGAGAAGAAGAAAAACTTTCTATACATTTTGTTCTTTTATCCAAGAAAATTTAAGGTATGTAGAGGTACAAGTGTTCATTCGTTTTCAAATCTGATTTTTCGATAAATGTTTGAATGAAATGGTACCTTCGGATATGGTGTTTCGGCACTACAACAATTTGAATGATCATTCTTCGGCTCTATGTGTTATGATAATGCTATAGTAATTGGATTTTGCCGGAAATCCATCTACGTGCGATGGTATAAATCTATAGTTCAGAATTTCTAATTTGATAACGAATTGCACCGATGGTATCTATTGAGTTTTAAACTCATGTGTTAATTCCCTTCCTACAGGTTGAATGAATTTTCCTTGAGGCGTAGATGATAGTAAAGGATGATGCAGCATGTCATGGAGAAGCAGGTGATTTACATCTTTAGTTGATTTTGAGATGTTTACACTTTCTTTAAATTTGATTCCTATGAATATTGTGTGAATCTATTTTATGAATACTCATTATGAATAAACTATATTTGAAAGTAGATATGCTTCATGGGAATAAATTTACAAATCACCGTATAAAAAAAAAGTTAGCGATTTAAAGTTTTGATGTCTTTTCAAAAATTTCAATTTCTGCCTCATCTTTAAAAAAAATCATAACTCTGTCATTACTTGGATTTTTTATACGAAACCAATTGGATTGGATAACCTAATAAGTTAGATATTGAATAAAATTGGAATCATGTCAATCCAATATCGATAAAAGGTTATATGTCACATAAAGTAAACTGTGTTGAGTGCTGTCTTTGTTTTTCAACTTCTACCCTTATTTTCAAAAATTCATAACTCACTCGTTACTTGGAATTTTTGGATGAAACCAATTGGATTTGATATTCTCATGGATTAGTTACTGAATAAATTTGAAATCATATAGTTTTGACGTCGGTGGAATTTTATATACCATTTTAAGTGAACTGCACCGGTTTACTTTTCAACCGGGTTGCTGCTGTGTTTTGAAAAATATTTTAATACCCCATATGAAGTCGACGGAAACTAATTTTTGAATATGTCATATTATAAGGAGTTTACTACCTTACATTAAAATTGGATGAAGTTTCAAGGTCGATAACTATGAAAACAAATTTATTTTGACAATCACTGTTTGAGACAAAAAAAAAACTGGAACAGCAATATTACTTTTTAAGTTTTGCCAAAATTTCACGTTAATAGTCGTTACATGTATGTAACCCATTCTAAAAATATTTTTGAAATTTTTTTCTTTTAGAATTGGATTATTT
>NW_019259821.1:482277-483244 GCF_002742605.1 Olea europaea var. sylvestris
TTAATTAAATTCTAAAATTTAATCTTTATACCTTCTACTAAAAATATATTGAACTAACTTTACGGTTAAGGTAAAATGGTTTGAATGATGTTTCCGTCCATGCGGGTCGGGACGTTACAATGTGGTATCAGAGCACGAGTATTAGTCGATTCTGTAGACTTAGTGTATTTTATTTATGAGATGAAAAAAATGAAATATTTAAGGCACTCCATGGCATCTTGCGTCTATCAGTTGACCTCATCCGACGAACCCAAGATATAAAATAAAATATTATATTCCACATTATTTCTTCGAGCATGATTTTGATTTTTTTTAATCATTTAAGCTTGAATATATGAAAAATGCTTATGATGTTTTGAATGAAATATGCTATGTACATTATATTTTGTTTAAATATACGTGAAGAAATGATGATTGGCCATCATATTAGAACCTCAAAAGCATAATGCATAAGTTGATATCACTAATGAAGATAACACAAAGTTGGACACTTATGTGATAGACATGGCTAGAACTTATCAGACCGCTAGAACGGCCACAGTTTGTACAGCAATGTTGAACCGTAGGGCCATCATCCAGTCCTATGAGAACTATGTGACTGACCCGTCTCGTCCACTTATTGAACACGTACATGATATCTACGAGAGATATATGGCAGTTGTAGATGCGGGACTGGAGATCACGCATATCGAGACTGTGAATAACTATATACATTCACTTCCACCTCAGTGGGAAAACATGGGAGTCATTGTTAGGGATGAGATGCTAGAGGGTAACCATCCAGAGCACCCAAATACGATTGAATTTGGTATCTATTGTCAGACCTTTCTAGACAGATGGAGTGAGAGTTTAGAACCCCAACTGGAGATAGTAATTAAGCCCAATAATGAGGTTGAGCTTGAGCTTGAGCTCGAGCCGAACCTCAATTTGAATCAAACCCAGAGGAAGATCCCGAATGGGAGCATGA
>NW_019259821.1:483377-486707 GCF_002742605.1 Olea europaea var. sylvestris
CTTATTTTTTTAAGTATTCTGGTATTGGCAAACAAAGTTAATGTGAGATATTATAAGTTATCTCTAGGAAAATGTCTCGAGCAAACCAGAACAACTTGATAAGGGATCTCCTGCAAGCGGTTCAAAATCTTGGCAGGCTAAATCAAAATCCCGCTCCACCTACACCACCAGCTCCTATTACTCTTCCGACTCACGCCTCGGTAGTTGAGTTATTTCGAAGGCATAAGCCCCCTACTTTCGATGGAGCATCTGGTCCACTAGTAGTTGAGGAATGGCTTCGTAAACTAGAACAAATTTTTCGGCTCATAGACTGCACTGATGCCCAAAGGGTTCAATGTGCGGAGTTTATGTTTACCGGTGATGCAAGTCACTGGTGGGATTCGATGTCCTGAACTAGGACTCCGGAGCAGCAATTGGCAATAACTTGGGAACAATTCAAGGAGGAAGTGATGGACAAATATTTTTCTCAATCTCTAAGGGAATTCAAGGAGAACAAATTCCTTCAACTCAAGCAAGGTAATATGTCCCTAACGGATTACGAGCGAAAGTTCGATCAACTCTCAATGAATGCTCCACATCTGGTTGACACTGAAATTAAGAAAACTCGAAGGTTCGAGCAAGGGTTAAACCCAGACCTAAGTATGATCCTTATGTCACATCGTTTTACATCATATCGTGAGATGTTGGAACGAGCTCACGCTATTTGGTATCAGAAGGCTAATGCGGAGCAACACCGTCAATTGTACAACCAGCAAGATAGAGGGCATATTGGAAAGAAGAAGTGGAATGCTCAAGACAAAGGAAAGGGCAAATGGCAAAATAAGAAGGCTAACATCGGATCTAGTGCTAGCAAGGCCACAGTAGCTACAGTTGCGCCTTGTCTGAAGTGTGGTAAGCCTCATCGTGGTGAATGTTTTATGGGAAGAATGCCTATTTTTGGTGTGGCAAATCAGGATATATTGCTAGGGATTGTCCCACATTTGCTCAGAGGAAGGATGATAACAATGATCAGAATAAGAAGGGAAAAGCACGAGTTTTTACATTGACTTAAAAAGATGCAGAGGGGAACTCAAACATAATAACAGGTATTTTACTGGTAGCCAGTACACCTGCTTATATACTATTTGATTCAGGAGCTACTCAATCTTTTGTATCAACGTCTTTCATTTCTAAATTTAGTATTACTTGTAATAAGTCAAAGAGTACACTAGAAGTTAGCCTCCTCTCATGCAGGACATTGAACACAGACAAGTTAGCTAAGTCAGTGAAATTCGATATTGAGGGAAAAACCTTAGAAGCTAATTTGTATATGATAGATATGAAGGACTTTGATGTGATTTTGGGCATGAATTGATTAGGATGTAATTATGCGACCATTCGTTGTAGAGAAAGGGAAGTGTCTTTTCAAAAACCAGGAGAAGAACAATTTTCTTTCCTCAGAATAAAGACCAAACCCCATCTCCAACTGGTTTCGGCCTTACAAGCCGAGAAAATGTTGAGAAAAGAAACATCTCAAGGGTTTCTAGTTAATATCTTTGGAGAAAAACTGGCAACGACAAAGATTGAGGATGTACCAGTGGTACAAGAATTTATAGATGTGTTTCCAGAAGATCTATAGGGTATTCCACCAGATAGACAAGTGGAATTCACATTAGATATGGTTCCTGGAGTGGCGCCAGTATCTAAAGCCCTTTACAGAATGGCCCCAAAGGAATTTCAGGAGTTGAAAATCCAGTTACAAGAATTGTTAGACTTTGGTTTTATTCGACCAAGAGTATCACCATGGGGCTCACCAGTATTGTTTATAAAGAAGAAAGATGGAAGTATGAGGATGTGTATCAACTATCGGAGTTGAACCGTTTGACCATCAAGAATAGGTTTCCTCTCCCTAGAATTGAGGATTTGTTTGATCAATTGAAAGGGGCTAAGGCATTTTCTGAGATTGATTTACGATCTGGATATCATCAATTGAAGGTTAAGGCAGATGATATACCTAAGACAGCTTTCAGAACTGGTTATGGACATTACGAGTTCACATTTATGCCATTCGGATTGATAAATGCTCCGGTAGTGTTCATGGATATGATGAATCGAGTATTTCATCAGTATTTGGATCAATTTGTTATAGTCTTCATTGATGACATTTTGATATACTCCAAGAGTAAAGATCAACACGAGGAACATCTTAGAATAGCGTTAGAGATACTACGCAAGGAAAAGTTATATGCTAAATTCAAAAAGTGCGAAATTTGGTTTGAACGAGTTGGATTTCTCGGTCATGTAGTTACTGCCCAAGGAATTGAAATGGACCCAATAAAGGTGGAAGCAGTAACTAATTGGAAGACATCGACTAATGCTGGTGAAGTTCGAAGTTTTCTAGGATTGGATGGGTACTATCGAAGATTTATAGAGGGATTCTCCAAAATAGTTGGACCAATGACACAATTGACAAGAAAAGGAGTAAAGTTTCAATGGACAGATAAATGTGAGCAAAGCTTTCAGGAGCTAAAACAACGATTGATCACAGCACCTGTATTAACCATACCTGAAGGTTCAGAAGGGTTTGTTATATATAGTGATGCATTCAAGCAAGGTTTGGGATGTATACTGATGCAGCATGGAAAAGTAATTGCCTAAGCTTCAAGGCAATTAAAGTAACATGAGCAGAACTACCCGACGCATGATCTAGAACTTGCGGCAGTGGTTCATGCATTAAAGATATGGCGCCATTACTTATATGGAGGGAAGTGCGATATTTATACGGATCATAAGAGTCTCAAATATTTCTTCACACAGAAGGAATTGAATATGAGACAGAGACGATGGTTGGAGCTAGTGAAAGATTATGATTGCACTATTCATTATCATTCAAGTAAAGCTAATATTGTTGCTGATGCTCTAAGCAGAAAGTCGATGGGACAGTTGGCATCGTTACCTACTATTTCGATGGAGTTGATCAAAGACTTGGAAAAGTTACAAATTGAAGTGATTACCACACCAGAACAAGTCACTGCTCATTTAGCAACTTTGGTGGTTCGACCTACTCTTAGAGATCGGATCATAGAAGCACAGAATAAAGACCCATTCTTGCAGAAGATCAAGAACGAGATTGGTACTGATAAGAAAAAGGATTTTGGAATAGCTTCGAATCAGGCACTAATGTTTAAAGGAAGAATTTGTGTACCAAATGATGTAGTTTTGAGGAAGGAGATATTGGAGGAGGCTCATTCCACCCGGTACACCGCATATCCTGGTGGTACAAAAATGTATCGAGACCTTCGAAATATATTTTGGTGGAGGAATATGAAAAGAAGTATAGGTTCATTTGTG
>NW_019259821.1:489613-494274 GCF_002742605.1 Olea europaea var. sylvestris
GATACTGAATAAAATTGGAATCATGTCAATCCAATATCGGTAAAAGGTTATATGTCACATAAAGTAAACTGTGCTAGGTGCTGCCTCTATTTTTCAGCTTCTACCCTTGTTTTCAAAAATTCATAACTTACTCGTTACTGGGAATTTTTGGATGAAACCAATTGAATTTGATAGTTTCATGGATTAGATACTGAATAAATTTGATATCATGCGGTTTTGACATCGGTGGAATTTTATATGCCATTTTAAGTGAACTGCACTGGTTTACCTTTCAACCGGGTCGCTGCTGAATTTTGAAAAATATTTTAATACCCCATATGATGTCGACGGAAGCTAGTTTTTGACTATGTCATATTATAAGGAGTTTAATATCTTACATTAAAATTTGATGAAATTTCAAGGTCGATAGTTATGAAAACAAATTTATTTTGACAATTACTGTTTGAGACAAAAAAAACTGAAACAGCAACATTACTTTTCAAGTTTTGCCGAAATATCATGTCAATAGTCATTACATGCATGGAACCCATTCTAAAAATATTTTTGAAATTGTGTTCTTTTCGAATTGGATTATTGTTTAAATAAAAAAAAATTCTTTAAGTAAATTCTAAAATTTAATCTTTATACCTTCTACTAAAAATATATTGAACTAACTTTACGGCTAAGGTACAATGGTTTGAGTGAGGTTCTGTCCATGCGGGTCGGGGCGTTACAGGATTGGCTTGTTAAATCAGCCTGCTCTGTGTTTTTTTCTTTTTGGTGAAAATGCCAGTTTCAACCTAAAAAAATTGTCGTCTTAGCTTCAGATCTATGATGGTGAAGGAAAATATGTAGCTTTAGCCTTTAGATTGTGAGATCAATGTAACTGAGAACGGTGTTATTCCGACGTATGTGAAAATAATGTTTCATGTCAATTATGTTATTTTGTGTGTTGGTTTGGAAGTCTGAAATTGTGCATCCTTTAATTAAAAGGTGCTGTCTTTTGTTTGTATATGAATAAATTGCCAGAAACAAGCCCATTTAAGTTGGCAATTTAAGTTGTCAACTTGACTCCCCTAAAAAATTAGACAACTTAGCCATCATATCTCTCTTCCGAGAGGATAAATACAACAGACCAGCTGTTTACTATAAAATCAAGCATAGTTTAATCATTATTTTGTTACTAATTTAATCATCTTAAATTATTATTTTAATCACCTTCCAGTGTTAATCCCAAATGTCCAGATTACAATATAGTGTAATCATTTATTTCATTAGTATTTGTTTGTGTCTTGTTGAAGTTTATTAGTTATTATATGATCATAATTATTTGAATGCCATCATCAAGCAGAAGCATAACCACATTAAGCAAGTAGTTTTGTCTCCAGTTATCGAAGGAAGGGGAAATACTTGTATGCTTAGCTGGAGTGATCAAATGTTCACGTGTTTCTCTTTTTGTTGGTCACGTGTTTATCTTTAATATTATTTTGAATAACTAGTAGGTTATCCAATGCCACCAAAGAGGAAGCCAGGGCACCCAATCAGTGTGACTAGTCCTAGAACATAATCGAACACTGTAACTAGCACTTAGCTAGAACCTATAATGCAGCCTGCAACTGCTACCCAGCCTACACTTGCCCTTGCACCCACGGAGACAGGTAAATCTATTTTTTCAATTCTAAATATTGCCTTTGTTTAATTAACATCATATTCTTTTATCACATGTAGCACCACCACTCAAGCGTAGGCATCGTTGTCGTACTCATGGCATAGGCACATCCCAAATAGTTAAGGCCACTCATAGGAAGCTGGAAATCATTTATGAAAACATTGATGGGTGACCTATTGGCCCTAATCTAGTCAATTTGTATCTGAAATAGGATTTGCATTCCAAATATTTGCACCTCTCTCCAAAAGGTCTTCTGAAAATATATGTTTGAATTTGAAATGTCCCCTATTACAACAAAGTGGGGGTAACATTAAAATAGAACTTCTTAAACTACATTCATATGTTTAGGTTGCTTATAAACAGAACTTCTTGAATTATATGAAAGCAAACCAATTTGCATTCATTTTATTTAATTTATAAAATGAGGATAATATCTCTATTTCTAATTTTGGTTTCTATTTATTGTATATATACTTCTCATGTTGTTAGAGACATGCATACATAGCCAAAAAAAAAAAAAAATCTTGGACAGTTGTTAGATTTGAAATTTTTTGATTAATTCATGCTATTTCATCTTGCGTTTGAGGTTATGAAATATTTTCATGAAATACGGAGCAAGAGGGTGAAAACAATTATGGGAATAACACTTTCAAATCTAGGTCAATATAATGATTCAAATGTAATATGTTCTAAAAGGAAAAGAAGTTGTTTGGAGATAAAAACTTACACTTGCATGGAACATACTTGAACTTGTGTCCATGCTTAGTAAACTTTCTTTTTATATATTATTTGAAGCTCGTATTATATCTATTTTCACTCACTATATATTGTTATATATAGGCTATTTTTGACACACATTATGATAAATATGCAACTCTTAAAGAGTTCATGGAGAAATCAATGGCCATTTCCTTTAAGGAGTTTCGATATGAGTTGCAGGCACACTACAAGGAGTATCTAGACCAACCAATAGGTCATAGGAAAGCAAAAAAGCCTAAAGAAGTTTGTGACCAAGCTGATTGGGATTATTTGTGTGACTATTGGGGAAGCGAGTGGTTTCTACTACATTTATATGTATTTTCATTGGTATTTATACTTATTTGTTACCTTATTTAGTTTGTTGACTATTTTCAATTCTATTTAATTGTGTTTCACAGAAAAGATCCAAGGTAAGTTGAAAATAGATTGCAACATCAGTTTACCCATTTTCCTGGTTCTAGATCCCTTTTCAATATCAATCTATGGAGGTAAGGAAATATATCCATTTTTATTGGAAAAGTAATTTCTATTCAATGAACACTTATTCTTACTTCTTTTAATAAGATAATGGAACTGGACCAGACATTATAAGGATAATAAAGGCTGGATCCATCTCGTGGCTGAGGAGAAATATGCGATGAATAAATACTTACACCTTTCTTTAACTTTATTATTACTTAATGGAACAAATATTTTACTACATTATTTGCATTAATACTTTCCTATTGTTATGCAGAAGGAGATGATAGACATGTATACCACACAAGAGGCACATTTTGAGGGAGAGGAAAGTGAAAGTCAAGGAGTACAACTCACTGCTAATGAGATAGGGACTCAGGTCCTTGGCACTACTTCTTGCTACTATAGGGTTTGGGTAGGGGCTAAAGGTTCCACGTGCTACATCTCGTGTGAACATGACACAACGAGAGAAAGCTGAACTTCATCAAGTTGTGCATAACTTGTAGAGCCAGAATGAGCGTATTCTTTCCTTGTTAGAGGAGAAAATGCCAGGTGCTACTGCTAGAATAGTTGGCCCTAAAGTGCCCACTGTTCATCCATTACCATCACCTGATCACGAGGCACATGATGATCATTAGTTTAAAGTTCTTCATTGAATTTACATGTTTTTAAATCTTAATAATTCATACTCTATTATTGAACATGTTACAAGTTTGGACTACACTTGTCTTCTTGTTTTTAGGAACTTGACCAGGCTTTTATTGCCTATGCTATTATTTTGTACTAATGCGTATATGTAATTGCTCATATTTTGGAGCCAGAAGTGCATTGTAAAGGTATAATATATTATTTTGCCTTGTATTTAGTCTATTGGCTTTTGAATTGTGATTGCCGTGTTTTGATTTTTGATGTATATTGATTTTAATTTTTTATTGGTTCATGTGTTTTAGTTAGGCTTTCAATTTGTTTTGAAATTTTGATTATTGCACAGGCAAAAATAAAATAAAATCATATTTATCGATTGAAATCAGAGTCGAGAAATGTGGATTGATCAGGACTAAATTTATTAGCATACACATATTTTTCCCGACTTAAATGTTTTGGTAGGCAAAGGCACATTTTCCCTAACCAACGATTTTGGTTAGTCTATATGTTTTCTAACTTCATTTAGAATTTTACAGACCCAGAAAAATGGTCGACAAACTTGTCTTTAGGAAAGAAAAGTTTTTATCTTACTTTCCCTGAATGAAGAATATGGTCAAACTCTATTTTTCTTGACTACGATCAAAATTTTACCGACTCAAAAAATAGTCAACGAAAGGCTTTATCATTCTCGACCAACTTGGTGTTGGTAAGTAAAAAACTATATCATTTCCGACTAAAATGCATTCTCGTATGTGAAAACGTTTGCCGACCAACTTCATGTTAGTTAGTAAAAAACTCCATCATTTTCGACTAAAATGCATTCTTGTGAATCAAAATATTTGCTGGTTGACTATTGGAGACATACTACCGACCAAATTTTCCTATTTGGGGATTGTTAATACCGACTAATATTAGACTTTTAGCGACAAAATTGTAGGTTGGCAAAATACTTATTTCTTGTAGTGATCCTATGTAATAACACATTATCTTTTATGATGTTAGGAATAACAGGTGATGGCGTCAATGTTGCGCTGAACCGCTCTCCCAAGATAGTGGGCGAGGCCCTTATGTGCCCACCAAACCAATGCTTCTGGGCAAGGCCCTGGGCCTTTATTGGAAAATCAATCTCTACAGTGAAATCGATTCTTAC
>NW_019259821.1:512073-515160 GCF_002742605.1 Olea europaea var. sylvestris
CATTAAAATGAAATTTTGGGGAAAAATGTATTTTGGAATAGTGATTTTTTAAAGAATATATGGTAAAAAATAAGAATTTTTTTTATTTACGTGTAATATTATTTTATGAGAGAATGTGATTAAAAATGAGTTTTGAAAAAACATCTTAATTGTATTCTTACTTAAAACTCTAGATTTCACCCATGTTTGAGCTCCATTATAATTAAATCTTTGTTTGCCTTTCATTTTTTTCAAAAATTCATTTTTAACTGCGCATTCTCGCATAAAATAATTTTACATTCAATTTAAAAAAAAAAACTTACTTTTTAACAACAGATTTTTCAACAAAACACTATTCTAAAATGCATTTTGACAAAAAAAAGATGCTCAAATAAGGGCTAACTTTTTGGAAAAAAAAATTGTATTTTGTAATACTAATTTTTTGAAGAATGTGTGGTTAAAAAGAGCATAAATTTTAAATTTACGTCTAATATTATGTTATTAAAAAATGTGATTGAAAAGAAGAAGAGAAAATGAATTTTGGAATTAATGGAGCCCCAAACAAGACTTAATTTGACTACTAAATTCTGACCAAGTTTCGTGTTGGATCTTGATATCCACCCTCATTCCCACTTACTACCTCGTTTTCACAAACTAATGTCGTCACCATTTGGTCAAATTTCCCAATCTTTTTTTCTCTTCATATGATTCAAATACCAAAACTTAAACATGCGTATGACATTTCCTTTAGACAACATTTTTATGATCCTATCTTTATATTTAGAAATTTTATTATTAGTAATTTTATTGTTCGATGTTTATTTTTATGTATTGATTCAATATGAATTATTCCATAGAATTATTTCCATGTATTTTACTATTTATTTTTAGGCATATGTGGAATAATGTACTTTACACCTTCAAGAATAATATAAATGGTCGTAAAATGTACATTTTTGGTTGTTGATAACATTCAACGACCAAAATCAATTGATCGTTCGTTGATGGGAAACAAGGTACTAGTGATTGTATTCGACAAATAAAAATATATTTGATCGTTAAATGTATCATTTTAACAACTAAATAACTAGTCGTAAAAGGTTTTTATTGACGACAAATTCTTTTTTCAAGAACCAATTGCTTGGTTGTTTAATAACTATTTTTGTCAATAAATTACAATAAAAGCAATCAAATTTTATTCTTCTTTTCACTACTAAAAATCAGCTTTTCACCAACTGATAATTACCAACGGATACAATCCCTTGGCAAATAGAAATGAATTATCCATTGGTAAAAATATTACACTTTTAACTACGAAAATCACAAAGAAAATTTTCATTCGTAAAAGTGGTAGCTCTTTACCAAACGCTATTCCGTGTTTAATGTTATTGTTTAATGAATGTATCATTTACCAACAACATTTTCGTAGGTGATGTAATTCAATTTTTTTTTTTTAAACTGTATCAACCATTCACCTACGGATTTTTCGTGATTGAAGAGTAGTTCATATTACAAACTGAATTGCCATTGCTAATATTAATCAATTTCAAAAGAATTCTTATCCCACACCGGAAGTTCATAACAAAGTCTTTGGAGTTGCCATATATAAATTTGTGGCCCAATAAGTGGTTAAATTTTTTTTTTTTGGGCTTTTCAACTCAGTAAACTAAAAGTTAAAAAATTATTATTTAATAATAAAAATAAATAAATAAATTTTTTTACCATGTCTTACACCTATGCGGCTATTTACAACATTAATTTTTACTAATTATAATTGTATACATTTACCAAGGGAAAGCCCGTTGATAATGGTTAAGATTTTCACCAACAAAAATTTCGTTCGTAAAATGTTTTTACTCTTTACCAACGAAAATTCGTTGGTAAAATGTTTACTCTTTACCTATGGCGCGATCAGTTGGTAACTATCAGTGACCTCCAAATTAACAACGGATTTGTGGCTGCTAATATTCCATTAATAAAGAGTAATAACAATGGATATCGTGATTTTAAGAATAAAAAATCCGTGCCTGGAAAGGAGGAACGATGAGTTTGTAGGTGGTCTCTCGCCGATTGAGAGGCTGGATTGGTTATGCAGCAGTCGGAGGTAGTTCGGTGGCCGACTCCAAGTTTATCGCAACTGGAGAGGTTTTCTTCTTAACTAAGGAATTGGGTAAAGAGTTGGAGGAATAGGGTTACTGTCAAGTCTTTTAGCATTTAAGTTTTTGCGGTCAGAGGTTTGATCGATGGTCGCCTGAAAATTTTTAGAGTTGTAGAGGTTTTCTTCACAAAAGTGACAATGGGTGGAAAGTTGAGGGATTAGGTTTTCTGTCAGGTGTTTTAACATTACACCTTTTTGCTATTTTTGTTTTTTGTTTAATTTACACGTCAATGCTATAACCCATGCTGTAATAATTGATGTACGTGTAGTACGATTTATAATTATATCACTAATGCTACTCAAATAGGGCTATTGATCGGGAATTTAAGTAGGGGTTGAGGTGGATGCAATTCAACCTCAACCCCTATTTAAAGGCCAGTAAATAGCCCCCGTTTGAGTGGCAAAGCTCTCTCTATATATATGCCCCTAGGAGGTAAAATCGAAATAAAAAGTGATTGAAAAACATGAGTCACGTTTTTCAAGACAATAAATTATAAAATTATTTTCTTTATTTTTTCTTGGTCCTTCAATCTAGAATTAGATTTTCACTTCAATTGAAAAATGTGTCCACACATTGGTATAGCCTATACTTTGGAGAATATCATTAAAAATTTGAAGGTTGGGAACGTCAAGTTTTTGAATTAAAAGCTGAAACTTCGTGATTTAGCTTCAATAAAGAGATCAATATCGATTTCGGTAAGTTTCAATTTATATTCATATTTTTTTTGTTAATTTTAACATACACAAAACATTCAATAAAGATCCTAGGTAATTAAACTAAAGACATTTTTTATTTTCTGACTAATTTTAGTTTCAATTTCCAACAATTGGTATTAGAACTGTATAGACCATTCACTTGCTTGTTAGGTCTACTTCCATTAAGAAGGGAGTTCTTATAAACAATACTTAATCTTTCTACTTTGACTTCTCAATAACGATATCTCAATATA
>NW_019259822.1:0-6340 GCF_002742605.1 Olea europaea var. sylvestris
ACCAAACACAATGAGATCTATTGGATGGGAATCGAAATATATTTTAAATTCCGCTGTGCATGTATAAGTAGATTCCCAACATACACTTGTTACTAAACCACCGGTTAAGCTAAGTAAAGTAAGTAGCGTTCCAGTCCACTAGGAGTCGGGGCGTTACACTGTCCAACAGGGTATGTGGCAAAGTGTAAACTAAAGTGTACACCATAGTGTACATGTTGCAAGGTTCTTATCGATTGAACTTTGCTATTTCTGCACAGAGTTTAGACATGTTGTTTGAGACTTGCATTGTTGTCAAGTGTCAATTGGATGGGAAAACTGTTTGAAATTTAAAATGCCGAACAGGGTAATGTCACGTGGCAAAGTGTAAACTAAAGTGTATACCATAGTGTACATGTGGCAAGGTTCTTAATGATTGAACCTTGTTATTTGTACACTAATTTTCGACACGTTATTTGACACTTGCATTGTTGTCAAGTGTCAATTGGATGGGAAAACTCTTTGAAATATAAACTGTCTAAAACGGTACGTGGTAAAGTGTAAACTAAAGTGTGCACCATAGTGTACATGTCGCAAGGTTCTTATTGATTGAACTTTGCTATTTGTACAAAGATTTTTTACACGGTTTTCGACACTTGTATTGTTGTCAAGTGTCAATTGGATGGAAAATTATTTGAAATTTAAACTGTCCAACATGGTATGTGGCAAGTGTAAACTAAAGTGTACACCATAGTGTACATGTAGTAGGGTTCTTACTGATTGAACTTTGCTATTTGTACACTTATTTTTGACACGTTGTTTGACACTTGCATTGTTGAAAAGTGTTAATTGGATGGGAAACTGTTTGAAATTTAAACTCTCCAACAGGGTAATGTCACGTAGCAAAGGGTAAACTAAAGTGTACACCATTGTGTACATGTAGCAAGCTTTTGACCGATTTAACTTTGCTATTTGTACAATGATTTTTGACATGTTTTTTGATACTTACATTGTTGTCAAGTGTCAATTAGATGGAAAAATTGTTTGTAATTTAAATTGTCCAATAGGGTAATGACACGTGGCAAAGTGTAAATTAAAGTGTACATGTAGCAAGGTTCTTACCTATTGAACTTTGCTATTTGTACACTGATTTTGAACATGTTGTTTCACACTTGCATTGTAGTCAAGTGTCAATTGGATGGGAAAACTGTTCGAAATTTAAATTGTCCAACGGCGTAATGTTACGTGGTAAAGTGTAAACTAAAGTGTACACCATAGTGTACATGTAGCAAGGTTCTCACCGACTAAACTTTGCCATTTGTACACTGGTTTTGACACGTTGTTTGATTCTTGCATTGTAGTCAAGTGTCAATTGGATGGGAAACTGCTTGAAATTTGAACTATCCAACAGGATAATGTCACATGGCAAAGTGTAGACTAAAGTGTACACCAAAGTGTAAATATAGCAAGGTTCTTACCGATTGAACTTTGTTATTTGCACACTTATTTTAGACACACTGTTTGACACTTGCATTGTAGTCAAGTGTCATTTGGTTGGGAAAACTATTTGAAATTTAAACTACCCAATTGGGTAATGTCACGTGGCAAAGTGTACACAATAGTATACATGTAGCAAGGTCCTTACCAATTGAACTTTGCTATTTGTACACTGATTTTGACACGTCCTTTAACACTTACATTGTTGTCAAGTGTCAATTGAATGGGAAAACTGTTTGAAATTTAAACTATCCAATAGGGTAATTACACATGGTAAAGTGTAAACTAAAGTGTACACCATAGTGAACATGTAGCAAGGTTCTCACCGATTGAACTTTGCTATTTGTACATTGAATTTTGACACGTTATTTGACACTTGCATTGTTGTCAAGTGTCAATTGGACGGGAAAATTATTTGAAATTTAAACTGTCCAGCAGGGTAATGTCACGTGGCAAGGTGTAAAATGAAGTGTGTACACCATGGTGTACATGTCTCAAGGTTCTTACCGAATGAACTTTGTCATTTGTACACTGATTTTTGACAAGTTATTTGACACTTACATTGTCATCAAGTATCAATTGGATGGGAAAACTGTTTGAAATTTAAACAATGTGCAAACTAAAGTGTGCACCATAGTGTACATGTCACTAGGTTCTTACCGATTGAACTTTCCTATTTGTACTTTGATTTTTGACACATTATTTGACACATGCGTTGTTTTCAAGTGTTAATTGGATGGGAAAGTTGTTTGAAATTTAAACTGTCCAATTGGGTAATGTCACATGGCAAAGTGTAAATTAAAGTGTACACCATAGTATGCATGTCTCAAGGCTCTTACCGATTGAACTATTCAATTTGTACACCAGTTTTCGACACATTGTTTGACACTTGCATTATTGTCAAGTGTCAGTTGGATGGAAAAACTGTTTGAAATATTAACTGTCCAATCGAGCAATGTCACGTGGCAAAGTGCAAACTAAATTGTACACCATGGTGTACATGTAGAAAGGTTCCTACCAATTGAACTTTTCTATTTGTACACTAATTTTTGACACATTGTTTGATGCTTACATTGTTGTCAAGTGTCAGTTGGATGGAAAAACTTTTTGAAATTTAAACTGTCCAACAGGGCACGTGGCAAAGTTTAAACTAAAATGTACACCATAATGTATATGTAGCAAGGTTCTCACTGATTCAACTTTTCTATTTATACGCTTATTTTTGACACGTTGTTTGACACTTGCATTGTTGTCAAGTGTCAACTGGATGGGAAAACTATTGGAAACTTAAACTGTCTAACAGGGTAATGTCATGTGGCAAAGGGTAAACTGAAGTGTACACCATAGTGTACATGTAGCAAGGTTCTTACCGGTTGAACATTGCTGTTTGTATACTGATTTTTGACACATTTTTTAACACTTGTAGAGTTGTCAAGTGTCAATTGGATGGGAAATATGTTTGAAATTTAAATTTTCCACCAGGGTAATGACACGTGGCAAAGTGTAAACTAAATTGTACACAATAGTGTACACGTAACAAGGTTCTTACCGATTGAACTTTGCTATTTTTACACTGATTTTGGACACGTTGTTTCACACTTGAATTGTAGTTAGGTGTTAATTGGATGGGAAAATTGTTTGAAATTTAAACTGTCCAACGGTGTAAAGTCACGTGGGAAAGTGTAAACTAAAGTGTGCACCATAGTGTACATGTAGCGAGGTTCTTACGAATTGAACTTTGCTATTTGTACACTGGTTTTGACACGTTGTTTGACGCTTTCTTTGTAGTCAAATGTCAATTGGATGGGAAAACTGCTTGAAATTTAGACTGTCCAACAGGATAATGTCACGTGGGAAAGTGTAAACTAAAGTGTGCACCATAGTGTACATTTATCAAGATCCTTACCGATTGAACTTTGTTATTTGTACACTGATTATTGACACGTTGTTTCACACTTTAATTATACTCAAGTGTCAATTGGATGGAAAAATTGTTTGAAATTTAAACTGTCAAACTGTGTAATGTCACGTGGCCAAGTGTAAACTAAAGTGTACACCTTAGTTACATGTAGCAAGGTCCTTACCGATTGAATTTTGCTATTTGTACACTGATTTCTAACACGTTTTCTTACACTTGCTTTGTAGTTAAGTGTTAATTGGATGGGAAAATTGTTTGAAATTTAAACTGTCCAATAGGGTAATATCACGTGGCAAAGTTTAAACTTAAGCGCACACCATAATACACATGTAGCAAGATCCTTACTGATTGAACATTAAAATTTGTACACTGATTTTTGACACGTTGTTTGATACTTGCATTGTTGTCAAGTGTCAATTAGATTGGAAATATTTTTGAAATTTAAACTATTAAACATGGTAATGACAAGTGACAAAGTGTAAACTAAAGTGTACACCATAGTGTACCTGTACCAAGGTTCTTACCGATTGAACTTTATTATTTGTACACAGATTTTTGACACGTTGTTTGACACTTGTATTGTTGTCAAGTTTCAATTGTATGGGAAAACTGTTTGAAATTTAAACTGTCTAACTAGGTAGTGTCACATGCCATAGTGTAAACTAAAGTGTACACCATAGTGTACATGTAGTAAGGTTCTTACCGATCTAACATTGCTATTTGTACACTAATTTTGGACACATTATTTCACCCTTGGATTGTAGTCAACTGTCAATTGGATGGAAAAATGGTTTGAAATCTACATTGTCCAATAGTGTAATGTAACGTTGCAAAGTGTAAACTAAAGTTTACACCAATGTGTACATGTAGGAAGGTCCTTACCGATTGAGCTTTGCTATTTGTACACTGATTTTTCGCACGTTGTTAGACACTTGCATTGTTTACAAGTGTCTATTGGATGGGAAAAATGTTTGAAGTTTGAACTTTCCAACAGCGTAATGTCACGTGGCAAAGTGAAAACCAAAGTGTACACCATAATTTACGTGTAGCAAGGTTGTTACCGATTAAACTTTGTTATTTGTACACTAATTTTTGACACTTTTTGACACTTAATTGTTGTCAAGTGTCGATTGGATGGAAAAACTGTTTGAAATTTAAACTGTCCAACAGGGTAATGTCAAGTGGCAAAGTGACAACTAAAGTGTACACCATAGTGTACATGTAGCAATGTTCTTAACAATTGGACCTTGTTATTTGTACCCTAATTTTTGACACATTGTTTGACATTTGCATTGTTGTCAAGTGTCGATTGGATGGGAAAACTACAATTTGTACACAGATTTTTGACAAGTTGTTTGACACTTGAATTGTTGTCAAGTGTCAATTGGATGGAAAAAGTGTTTGAAGTTTAAACTGTGCAACAGGGTAATGTCACATGTTAAAGTGTACACAAAAGTATACACCATAGTGTACATGTGGTAAGGTTCCTACCGATTGAACTTTGCTATTTGTACGATGATTTTTGACACGTTGTTTGACACTTGCACTGTGATCATGTGTCAATTGGATGGGAGAATTGTTTGAAATTTAAACTACTCAACAGAGTAATGACAAGTGGCAAAGTGTAAATTAAAGTGTACACCATAGTGTACATGTAGCAAGGTTCTTACTAATTGGACCTTGTTATTTGTGCACTGATGTTTGACACGTTGTTTGAGACTTGCATTGTTGTCAAGTGTCGATTGGATGGGAAATTTTTTTGAAATTTAAACTGTCCAACATGGTATGTGGCAAAGTGTAAACTAAAGTAAACACCATAGTGTACATGTAGCAAGATTTTTACCGATTGAACTTTGCTATTTGTACGCTGATTTTTGACACTTGCGTTGTTGTCAAGTGTTAATTGGATGGGAAAATTGTTTGAAATTTAAACTGTCCAATCGGACAATGTCACGTGGCAAAGTGTAAACTAAAGTGTACACCATAGTGTACATGTATCAATGTCCTTACTGATTGAACTTTGCTATTTGTTCACATACTTTTGACACATTATTTGACACTTGCATTGTTGTTAGGTGCCAATTGGATTGGAAATTTTTTTGAAATTTAATTTGTCCAACAGGGTAATGTCACGTGGCAAAGTGTAAACTAAAGTGTTCACCATAGTGTACATGTCGCAAGGCTCTTATCGATTTCTGATCTTCGACACGTTGTTTGACACTTGCATTGTTGTCAAGTGTTAATTGGATGGGAAAATTGTTTGAAATTTAAACTGTCCAATCGAAGAATGTCACGTGACAATGTGTAAACTAAAGTGTACACCATAGCGTACATGTAGCAAGGTTCCTACCGATTGAACTTTGCTATTTGTACGCTGATTTTTGGCACGTTATTTGACACGTGCATTGTGGTCACGTGTCAATTGGATGGGAAAATCGTTTGAAATTTAAACTGTCCAACAGGATAGTGACACGTGGCGAAGTGTAAAATAAAGTGTATACCATAGTGTACATGTAGCAAGGTTCTTACCAATTGGACTTTGCTATTTGTACACTGATTTTTGACACGTTGTTTGACACTTGCATTGTTGTCAAGTGTCGATTGGATGGGAAAACAACTATTTTTACACTTTTGACACTTTTTTAACATTTGCATTGTTGTCAAGTTCCAGTTGGATGGGAAAACTGTTTGAAATTTAAACTTTCTATCAGGGTAATGTCACGTGGTAAAGTGTAAACTTAAGTGTGTACACAATAGTGTATATGTAGAAAGGTTATTCCTGATTGAACTTTGCTATTTGTACACTTATTTTTCACACGTTGTTTGACACTTGCATTGTTGCCAATTATCAAGTGGATGGGAAAACAGCTCGAAATTCAAATTGTCCAACAGGGTAATGTCACGTGGTAAAGTGTAAACTAAAGTGTACACCATTGTGTACATAAGCTC
>NW_019259822.1:8209-35907 GCF_002742605.1 Olea europaea var. sylvestris
ATTGGACATTGCTATTTGTACACTGATTTTTGACACGTTGTTTGACACTTGCATTGTCGTCAAGTGTCGATTGGATGGGAAAACTGCTATTAGTACACTTATTTTTGACACGCTATTTGACACTTGCACTGTAGTCAAGTGCCAATTGGATGGGAAAATTGTTTGAAATTTAAATTGTCCAGCAGGGTAATGTCGCGTGGAAAAGTGTGAACTAAAGTGTACACCATGGTGTACATGTAGCATGGTTCTTACCAATTGAACATTGCTATTTGTACACAAATTTTTGACACGTTGTTTGACACTTGCATTCTTGTCAATTATCAATTGGATGGAAAAATTGTTTGAAATTTAAACTGTCCAACAGGGTAATGTCACGTGGCAAAGTGTAAACTAAAGTATACACCATAGTGTACATACCGCAAGGCTCTTACCGAATGAACTTTCCTATTTGTACACTGATTTTAGACACGTTGTTTGACACTTGCATTCTTGTCAATTATCAATTGGATGGAAAAATTGTTTGAAATTTAAACTGTCCAACAGGGTAATGTCACGTGGCAAAGTGTAAACTAAAGTATACACCATAGTGTACATACCGCAAGGCTCTTACCGAATGAACTTTCCTATTTGTACACTGATTTTAGACACGTTGTTTGACACTTGCATTGTTGTCAAGTATCAATTGGATGGAAAACTGCTTGAAATTGAAATTGTCCAACAGGGTAATGTCACGTTGCAAAGTGTAAATTAAAGTGTACACCATAGTGTAAACATGGCAAGGTCCTTATCGATTGAACTTTGCTATTTGTACACTGATTTTCGACACATTGTCGGACACTTTCATTCATGTCAAGTGTCAATTGGATGGGAAAACTGTTCGAAATTTAAATTGTCCAGCAGGGTAATGTCGCGTGGAAAAGTGTGAACTAAAGTGTACACCATGGTGTACATGTAGCATGGTTCTTACCAATTGAACATTGCTATTTGTACACAAATTTTTGACACGTTGTTTGACACTTGCATTCTTGTCAATTATCAATTGGATGGAAAAATTGTTTGAAATTTAAACTGTCCAACAGGGTAATGTCACGTGGCAAAGTGTAAACTAAAGTATACACCATAGTGTACATACCGCAAGGCTCTTACCGAATGAACTTTCCTATTTGTACACTGATTTTAGACACGTTGTTTGACACTTGCATTCTTGTCAATTATCAATTGGATGGAAAAATTGTTTGAAATTTAAACTGTCCAACAGGGTAATGTCACGTGGCAAAGTGTAAACTAAAGTATACACCATAGTGTACATACCGCAAGGCTCTTACCGAATGAACTTTCCTATTTGTACACTGATTTTAGACACGTTGTTTGACACTTGCATTGTTGTCAAGTATCAATTGGATGGAAAACTGCTTGAAATTGAAATTGTCCAACAGGGTAATGTCACGTTGCAAAGTGTAAATTAAAGTGTACACCATAGTGTAAACATGGCAAGGTCCTTATCGATTGAACTTTGCTATTTGTACACTGATTTTCGACACATTGTCGGACACTTTCATTCATGTCAAGTGTCAATTGGATGGGAAAACTGTTCGAAATTTAAAATGTCCAAAAGGGTAATGTCACGTGACAAAGTGTAAACTAAAGTGTACACCATAGCGTACATGTAGCAAGGTTTTTACTGATTGAACTTTGCTATTTGTACACTGATTTTTGACACGTTGCTTGACACTTGCATTGTTGTCAAATGTCAATTGGATGGGAAAATTGTTCGAAATTTAAAATGTCCAGCAGGGTAATGTCACGTGGCAAAGTGTAAACTAGAGTATACACCATTGTGTACATGTAGTAAGGTTCTTATCGATTGAACTTCGGTATTTGTAAACTGATTTTTGAAACATTGTTTAACACTTGCATTTTTGTCGAGTGTCAATTGGATGTGAAAATTGTTTGAAATTTAAATTCTTCAATAGGGTGATCTCACATTACAAAATGCAAACTAAAGTGTACCCCATAGTGTACATGTAGCAAGGTTCTTACCAATTGAGTTTCGCTATTAGGACACTGATTTTTGACACGTTGTTCGACACTTGCATTGTTGTCAAGTGTTAATTGTATGGGAAAATTGTTCGAAATTTAAACTGTCCAACAGTGTAATGTCACGCGGTAAAGTATAAACTAAAGTGTACACCATAGTGTACATGTAGCAAGGTCCTTACCGATTCAACTTTACTATAAGTACACTTATTCTCGACACGTTGTTTGTCACTTCCATTATTGTCAAGTGTCAATTGGATGAAAAAACTGTTTGAAATTTAAACTATCGAATAGGATAATGTCACGTGGAAATATGTAAACTGAAGTGTACACAATGGTGTACATTTAGCAAGGTTCTTACCGATTGAACTTTGCTATATGTGCATTTATTTTTGGCACGTTGTTTGACACTTGCATTGTTGTCAAATGTCAATTGGATGGGAAAACTATTTAAAATATAAACTATTCAAAAGGGTAACGTCACGTGGCAAAGTGTAAACTAAAGTGTACACCGTACTATACATGTAGGAAGGTCCTTATCGATTCAACTTTGCTATTAGTACACTTATTCTCGACACGTTGTTTGACACTTGCATTGTTGTCAAGTATCAATTGGATGGAAAAACTTGTTGAAATTTAAATTGGCCAACAAGGTAATGTCACGTTGGAAAGTGTAAATTAAAGTGTACACCATGGTGTACACGTCACAAGGTCCTTATCGATTGAACTTTGCCATTTGTACATTGATTTTCGACGCGATGTTTGGCACTTTAATTGTTGTCAAGTGTCAATTGGATTGGAAAACTGTTTGAAATTTAAACTGTCCAATAGGGTAACGTCACGTGGCAAAGTGTAAACTAAAGTGTACACCAAGGTGTACATGTAGCAAAGTTCTTACCAATTGAACTTTGCTATTTGTGTACTTATTTTTGGCACGTTGTTTGACACTTGCATTGTTGTCAAATGTCAACTGAATGGGAAAATTGTTTGAAATTTAAACTGTCAGCAGGGTAATGTCACGTGGGAAAGTGTAAACTAATGTGTACATCATTATGTACACGTAGTAAGGTCCTTATCGATTGAACTTTACTATTTGTACATTGATTTTCGACACGTTGTTTGACACTCGCTTTGTTGTCAAGTGTCAATTGGATGGAAAATTTGTTTGAAATTTATACTGTCCAACAGGATAACGTCACGTGGCAAAGTGTAAACTAAAGTGTACACCATGGTGTACATGTAGCAAAGTTCTTACCGGTTGAACTTTGCTATTTGTGCACTTATTTTTGGCACGTTCTTTGACACTTGCATTGTTGTCAAATGTCAATTGGATGGGAAAACTATTTAAAATTTAAATTGTCCAGCATGGTAATGTCACGTGGCAAAGTGTAAACTAAAGTATACACCATTATGTACACGTAGCAAGGTCCTTATCGATTGAACTTTGCTATTTGTACATTGATTTTTGACACGTTGTTTGAAACTTGCATTGTTGTCAAGTGTCAATTGGATGGGAAAACTGTTTGAAATTTAAACCGTCCAATAGGGTAACGTCACGTGGCAAAGTGAAAACTAAATTGCGCACCATGGTGTACATGTAGCAAAGTTCTTGCCGATTAAACTTTGCTATTTGTGCACTTATTTTTGCCACGTTGTTTGACACTTGCATTGTTGTCAAATGTCAATTGGATGGGAAAACTGCTTGAAATTTAAACTGTCCAACAGGGTAACGTCACGTGGCAAAGTGTAAACTAAAGTGTACACCATGGTGTACATGTAGCAAAGTTCTTACTGATTAAACTTTGCTATTTGTGCACTTATTTTTGCCATGTTGTTTGACACTTGCATTGTTGTCAATGGTCAATTAGATGGAAAAACTGTTTGAAATTTAAACTGTCCAACAGGGTAACGTCACGTGGCAAAGTGTAAACTAAAGTGTACACCATGGTGTACATGTAGCAAAGTTCTTACTGATTAAACTTTGCTATTTGTGCACTTATTTTTGCCATGTTGTTTGACACTTGCATTGTTGTCAATGGTCAATTAGATGGAAAAACTGTTTGAAATTTAAACTTTCCAGCAGGGTAATGTCTCGTGGCAAAGTGTAAACGAAAGTGTACACCGTTATGTACACGTAGCAAGGTCATTATCGATTGAACTTTGCTATTTGTACATTGATTCTCGACACGTTGTTTGACACTTGCATTGTTGTCAATTGTCAATTAGACGGGAAAACTGTTTGAAATTTAAACTTTCCAACAGGGTAACGTCATGTGGCAAAGTGTAAACTAAAGTGTACACCATGGTGTACATGTAGCAAAGTTCTTACCGATTGAACTTTGCTATTTGTGCACTTATTTTTTGCACGTTGTTTGACACTTGTATTTTTGTCAAATGTCAATTGGATGGGAAAACTGTTTCAAATATAATCTATCCAGCAGGGTAATATCACGTGGCAAAGTGTACACTTTAAACTAAAGTGTACACAATTATTTACACTTAGCAAGGTCCTTATCGATTGAAGTTTGTTATTTGTACACTAATTTTCGACACTTTGTTTGACACTTTCATTGTTGTGAAGTGTCAATTGGATGGAAAAACTGTTCAAAATTTAAACTGTCCAAAAGGGTAATGTCACGTGACAAAGTGTGAACTAAAGTGTACACCATAGGGTACATGTAGCAAGGTCCTTACTGATTGAACTTTGCTATTTGTACACTAATTTTTGACACGTTGTTTGACAATTGCATTGTTGTCAAATGTCAATTGGTTGGGAAAACTGTTTGAAATATAAATTGTCCAACAGGGTAATGTCACGTGACAGTGTAAACTAAAGTGTACACCATAGTCTACATGGAGCAAGGTCCTTACCGATTGAACTTTGCTATTTGTACACTGATTTTTGACAAGTTGTTTAACACTTGCATTGTTGTCAAGTGTCAATTGGATGGAAAAACTTCTTGAAATTTAAACTGTGGAACACGGTAATGTTAGGTTGCGAAGTGTCAACTAAATTGTACACCATAGTCTACTTGTAGCAAGGTTCTTACCAATTGAACTTTGCTATTTGGACACTGATTTTTGACACGTTGTTTGACATTACATTGTTGTCAAGTGTCAATTAGATGGGAAATTTGTTTGATATTTAAACTGTTACACAAGGTAATGTCACGTGACAAAGTGTAAGCTAAAGTGTACACCATAGTGTACATGTAGCTAGGTTCTTACCAGTTGGACTTTGCTATTTGTATACTAATTTTTACATGTCGTTTGAGACTTGCATTGTTGTCAAGTGTCAATTGGATGGGAAAACTATTTGAAATTTAAACTGTCCAGCAGGGTAATGTCACGTGGCAAAGTGTAAACTTACGTATGTACACCATAATTCACATGTAGCAAGGTCCTTACCGATTGAACTTTGCTACTTGTACAGTGATTTTTGACACATTGTTTGACACTTACATTATTGTCAAGTGTCAATTGGATGGAAAAACTACTTGAAATTTAAACTGTCCAACAGGGTAACGTCACGTTGCAAAGTGTAGACTAAAGTGTACACCATAGTGTATATGTAGCAAGGTTCTTGTCGATTGAACTTTGCTATTTGTACACTGATTTTAGACACGTTGTTTGACACTTTAATTCTTGTCAAGTGTGAATTGGATGAGAAAACTATTCGAAATTTAAACTATCCAAAAGGGTAATGGCACGCGGCAAAGTGTAAACTAAAGTAAACACCATAGTGTACATGTAGCAAGGTCCTTGCTGATTGAACTTTGATATATATACACAAATTTTTGACACGTTGTTTGACACTTGCATTGTTGTCAAGTGTCAATTGGTTGTGAAAACTGCTCAAAATTTAAACTGTCCAAAAGGATAATATCACAACGCAAAGTGTAAACTAAAGTGTAAATCGTAGTGTACATGTAGCAAGGTCCTTACCGATTGAACTTTGATATATGTACACAAATTTTTGACACATTGTTTGACACTTACATTGTTGTCAAGTGTCAATTGGATTGGAAAACTGTTTAAAATTTAAACTGTTGAACAGGGTAATGTCACGTTGCAAAGTGTAAACTAAAGTGTACACCATAGTGTACGTATAGCAAGGTTCTTACCAATTGAACTTTACTATTTGGACGATGATTTTTAACACGTTGTTCAACACTTGCATTGTTGTCATGTGTCAATTGGATTAGAAAACTGTTTGAAATTTAAACTGTTCAACAGAGTAATGTCACGTGGCAAAGTGTAAGCCAAAGTGTACACCATAGTGTACATATAGCAAGGTTCTTACCAGTTGGACTTTGCTATTTGTGCACTAATTTTTCACAGGTTGTTTAACACTTGCATTGTTGTAATTGTCAATTGGATGGGAAAACTATTTGAAATTTAAAATGTCTAGCAGGGTAATATCATGTGGAAAAGTGTAAACTTACATGTGTACACCATAGTTCACATGCAGCAAGGTCCTTACCGATTGAACTTTGATATTTGTACACTGATTTTTGACACGTTGTTTGACTCTTGCGTTGTTGTCCAGTGTCAATTGGATTGGAAAGTTGTTTGAAATTTAAAAAGCTCAACAAGGTAATGTCACGTTGCAAAGTGTAAACTAAAGTGTACACAATAGTGTACATGTAGCAAGGTTCTTAAAAATTGAACTTTGCTATTTGTACACTGATTTTCGACGCGTTGTTTGACACTTGTATTCTTGTCAATGTCAATAGGATGGGAAAACTATTTGAAATCTAAATTTTCCAACAGGGTAACGTCACGTGGCAAAGTGTAAACTAAATTGTACACCATAGTGTACATGTAGCAAGGTCCTTATCGATTCAACTTTGCTATTAGTACACTTATTCTCGACACGTTGTTTGACACTTACATTGTTGTCAAGTGTCAATTGGATGGGAAAACTATTTGAAATTTAAACTGTCGAACAAGTTAATGTCACGTGGCAAAGTGTAAAGTAAAGCGTACACCATAGTGTACATGTAGCAAGGTTCTTACCAGTTGGACTTTGCTATTTGTACACTAATTTTTTACACATTGTTTGACACTTACATTTTGTAAGTGTCAATTGGATGGAAAAACTGTTTGAAATTTAAGTTTTCCAGTAGGGTAATGTCATGTGGCAAAGTGTAAACATATATGTGTACACCATAGTTTACATGTAGCAAGATCCTTACCGATTGACACTTGCATTCTTGACAATTGTCAATTAGATGGGAAAACTGTTTGAAATTTAAACTGTTCAACAGGGTAATGTCACATTGCAAAGTGTAAACTAAAGTGTACACCATAGTGTACATGTAGCAAGGTTCTTACCTATTGAACTTTGCTGTTTGTAGATTGATTTTCGACACGTTGTTTAACACTTGCATTGTAGTCAAGTGTCAATAGGATGGGAAAACTGTTGGAAATATAAATTGTCCAACAGTGTAACGTCATGTGGCAAAGTGTAACCTAAAGTGTACACCATAATGTACATGCAGCAAGGTCCTTACTGATTGAACTTTGCTATATGTAAACTGATTTTTTACACATTGTTTAACACTTGCATTGTTGTCTAGTATCAATTGGACGGGAAAACTGTTTGAAATATAAACTGTCCAACAGGGTAATGTCACGTTGCAAAGTGAAAAATAAACTGTACACCATAGTTTACATGTAGAAAGGTCCTTACCCGTTGAACTTTGCAATTTGTACACTGATTTTTGACATGCTGTTTGACTCTTGCATTGTTGTTAAGTGTTAATTGGATTGGAAAACTGTTTGAAATTTAAACTGTTAAACAGGGTAATGTCACGTTGCAAAGTGTAAACTAAAGTGTACACCATAGTGTACATGTAGCAAGGTTCTTACCAATTGAACTTTGCTATTTAGACACTGATTTTTAACACGTTGTTTGACACTTGCATTGTTGTCAAATGTCAATTGGATGGGAAAACTGTTCGAAATTTAAACTGTCCAACAAGATAATGTCACGTGGCAAAGTGTAAACTAAAGTGTACACCATAGTTTACATTTAGCAAGGTCCTTACCTATTGAACTTTGCTATTTGTTTACTTACTTTTGACACGTTGTTTGACACTTGCATTGTTGTCTGGTGCTAATTGGATGGGAAGTTTTTTTGAAATTTAAACTGTCCAGTAGGGTAGTGTCACGTGGCAAAGTGTGAACTGAAGTGTTCACCATAATGTACATGTCGCAAGGCTCTTATTGATTGAACTTTCCCAATTGTACACTGATTTTTGATACGTTGTGTGACACTTGCATTGTTGTCAAGTGTTAATTGGATGGGAAAACTGTTTGAAATTTAAATTGTCCAATCGAACAATGTCACATGGCAAAGTGTAAATTAAAGTGTACACCATAGTGTACATGTAGCAAGGTTCCTATTGGTAGAACTTTGCAATTTGTACGTTGATTTTTGACACGTGCATTGTGGTCATGTGTCAATTGGATGGGAAAATTGTTTGAAATTTAAACTGTCCAACAGGGTAATGACACGTGGTGAAGTGTAAACTAAAGTGTACACAATAGTGTATATGTAGCAAGGTTCTTATCAATTGGACTTTGCTATTTGTACACTAATTTTTGGCACGTTGTTTGGCACTTGCATTGTTGTCAAGTGTCGATTGGATGGGAAAATAGCTATTTGTACACTTGTTTTTGACACGTTGTTTGACACTTGCATTGTTATCAAGTTTCAATTGGATGGGAAAACTGTTTGAAATTTAAACTTTCTATCAGGGTAATGTCACGTGGCAAAGTGTAAACTTAAGTGTGTACACGATAAAGTATATGTAGAAAGGTTCTTACCGATTGAACTTCGCTATTTGTACACTTATTTTTCACACGTTGTTTGACACTTGCATTGTTGCCAATTGTCAAGTGGATGGGAAAACCGGTCGAAATTCAAACTGTCAAACTGGGTAATGTCGCATGGTAAAGTGTAAACTAAAGTGTACACTATTGTGTACATGTAAGGTCCTTATCGATTGAACTTTGCTATTTGTACACTAATTGAACTTTGTCATTTGTCCCATCCAATTAACACTTGACAACAATGCAAGTGTCAAAAAACGTGTCGAAAATCAGTGTACAATTAAGAAAGTTCAATCAATAAGAGCCTTGCAACATGTACACTATGGTGAACACTTTAGTACACACTTTGCCACGTGACATTACCCTGTTGGGCAGTTTAAATTTCAAACAATTTTCCCACCCAATTGACACTTGACAACGATGCAAGTGTCAAACAACGTGTCAAAAGTAAATGAATAAATAACAAAGTTCAATCGGTAAGGGCCTTGCTAAATGTACACTATGGTGTACACATTTTAGTTTACACTTTGCCACGTGACATTACCCTGTTAGACAGTTTAAATTTCAAATAGTTTTCCTATCCAATTGAAACTTGACAACAATGCAAGTATCAAATAACGTGTCAAAAACCAGTTTACAAATAGGAAAGTTCAATCGGTAAGGACCGTGCTACATGTACACTTTAGTTTACACTTTGCCACCTGACATTAACCTGTTGGACAGTTTAAATTTCAAACAATTTTCTCACCCAATTGACACTTGACAACAATGCAAGTGTCAAACAACGTGTCAAAAACCACTGTACAAATAGCGAAGTTCAATCGATAAGAACTTTGCTACATGTACACTATAGTGTACACGTTTTAGTTTGCACTTTGCCATGTGACATTACCCTGTTGGACAGTTTAAATTTCAGACAGTTTTCATGTCCAATTGAAACTTAACAACAATGCAAATGTCAAACAACGTGTCAAAAACTAGTTTACAAACAGCAAAGTTCAATCAGTAAAGACCGTGCTACAAGTACACTATCATGTACACTTTTGTTTACACTTTCCCATATGACATTACCTTGTTGGGCAGTTTAAATTTCAAGCAGTTTTCCCGTCCAATTGACACTTGACAACTACGCAAGTGTCAAACAATGTGTTAAAAATCAGTGTACAAATAGAAAATTTCAATCGATAAGAACCATGCTACATGTACAGTATGGTGTATGCACTTTAGTTTACACGTTGCCACGTGACATTATCCTATTAGACAGTTTAAGTTTCAAACAATTTTTCTATTCAATTGAAACTTGACAACAATGCAAGTGAAAAACAACGTGTCAAAAATCAATGTACAAGCAAAAAGTTCAATCGATAAGGACCGTGCTACATGTACACTATGGTGTATACTTTAGCTCACACTTTGCCACGTGACATTACCCTGTTGGGAAGTTTAAATTTCAAGCAGCTTTCCCATCCGATTGACACTTGACAACAACGTAAGTGTCAAACAACGTGTCAAAAATCAGTGTAGAAATAGAAAATTTCAATCGATAAGAAACATGCTACATGTACACTATAGTGTACACACTTTAGTTTACACGTTGTCACGTGACATTACCCTATTAGATAGTTTAAGTTTCAAACAATTTTCTCATCCAATTGACACTTGGCAATAATGCAACTGTCAAACAACGTATCAAAAATCAGTTTACATATAACAAAGTTTAATCGGTAAGAACCTTGAGACACGTACACTATGGTGCACACTTTAGTTTACACTTTGCCTCGCGACATTACCCAGTTTGACATTTTAAATTTTAAACAGTTTTTGTATCCAGTGGACACTTGACAAAAATGCAAGTGTCAAACAATGTGTCAAAAATCCGTGTACAAATAACAAAATTCAATCGGTAAAAACCACGCTACATGTACACTATGGTGTACACTTTAGTTTACACTTTGCCACGTGGCATTACCCTATTGGACAGTTTAAATTTCAAACAATTTTCCCATCCAATTGACACTTGACAACAGTGCAAGTGTCAAACAACGTGTTAGAAATCAGTGTAGAAATAACAAAGTTCAATCGGTAAGAACCTTGCTACACGTGCACTATGGTGTACATTTTTGTTTACACTTTGCCACGTGACATTACCCTATTTGAAAGTTCAAATTTCAAATAGTTTTTGCATTCAATTGACACTTGACAACAATGCAAGTGTCAAACAACGTGCCTAAAATTAGTGTACAAGTAGCAAAGTTCAATATGGTTTATACATTTAGTTTACACTTTGTCACGTGACATTATCCTATTGGACAGTATAAATTTCAAATAGTTTCCTATCCAATTGAAACTTGACAGCAATGCTAGTGTCAAACAACGTGTCAAAATCAGTTTACGAATAGCAAAATTCAATTGGTAAGGTCCGTGCTACAAGTACACTGTCGTGTATACTTTAGCTTACACTTTGACACGTGACATTACCCTATTGGACAATTTAAATTTCAAATGGTATTTCCATCTAATTGACACTTGATGACAGCACAAGTGTCGAACAACGTGTCAAAAATCAGTGTACAAATAGAAAATTTCAATCGGTAAGAACCACGCAACATGTACACTATGGTGTACACACTTTAGCTTACACGTTTCCACGTGACATTACCCTATTAGACAGTTTAAGTTTCAAACAATTTCCCTATCCAATTGACACTTGACAACAATGTAAGTGCCAAACAATGTGTCAAAAATCAGTGTACAAGTAAAAAAGTTTAATCGGTAAGGACCATGCTACATGTGCACTGTGGTATACACTTTAGTTTACACTTTGCCGCTTGACGTTGCCCTGTTGGACAGTTTAAATTTCATACAATTTTCCCATCCAATTGACACTTGACAACAATGCAAGTGTCAAACAACGTGTCAAAAATTAGTGTACAAATAACAAAGTTCAACCGGTAGGAACCATGCTACATGTACATTATGGTGTACACTTTAGTTTACACTTTGCCATTTGACATTACACTATTGGACAGTTTAAACTTCAAATAATTTTCCCATCCAATTGACAATTGACAACTATGCAATTGTCAAACAACGTGTCAGAAATCAGTGTAGAAATAACAAAGTTCAATCGGTAAGAACCTTTCTACATATGCAGTATGGTGTACACTTTAGTTTACACTTTGCCACGTAATAATATCCTGGTGGACAATTTAAATTTCAAAAAATTTTCCCATCCAATTGATACTTTACAAAAACGCAAGTGTCAAACAACATGTCAAAAATCTATGTACAAATAACAAAGTTCAATCGGTAAGAACCTTACTACACGTACACTATGTTGTACACTTTAGTTTACACTTTTCCATGTGACATTAACCTATTTAAAAGTCCAAATTTCAAACAATTTTCCCATCCAATTGACACTTGACAACAACGCAAGTGTCAAACAATGTGTTAAAAACCAGTGTACGAATAACAAAGTTCAATCGGTAAGAACTTTGCGACTTGTATACTATGGTGTACACTTTAGTTTACACTTTGCCTCTTGATATAAACCTATTGGACAGTTTAATTTTCAAACAGTTTTCTCACCCAATTGACACTTGACAGCAACGCAAGTGTCAAACAACGTGTCAAAAATCAGTGTACAAATAGCGAAGTTCAATCGGTAAGAACCTTGCTACATGTACACTTTGGTGTACACATTTTAGTTTATACTTTGCCATGTGACACTACCCTTTGGGCAGTTTATATTTCAAATAGTTTTCCTATCTAATTGAAACTTAACAACAATGCAAGTGTCAAACAACGTGTCAAAAATCAGTTTACAAATAGCAAAGTTCAATCAATATGGACCGTGCTACTTGTACACTATCGTGTACACTTTAGTTTACACTTTGCCACGTGACACTACCCCATTGGACAGTTTAAATTTCAAATAGTTTTTCCATCCAATTGACACTTGAAAACAATGCAAATGTCAAACAACGTGTCAAAAATCATTGTACAAATAGAAATGTTCAATCTGTAAGAACCATGTGACATTTACACTATGGTGTACATACTCTAGTTTAGACGTTGCCTCGTGACATTACCCTGTTAGTTAGTTTAAGTTTCATACGATTTTCCTATCTAATTGACACTTGACAACATTGGAAGTGCCAAACAACGTGTCAAAAAATAGTGTACAAGTAAAAAAGTTCAATCAGTAAGGACCATACTGTATGTACACTATGGTGTGCACTTTAGATTACACTTTGCCACGTGACATTACCCCGCTTGACAGTTTAAATTTCAAACAGTTTTTCCAACCAATTGACACTTGACAACAATGCAAGTGTCAAACAACGTGTTAAAAATTAGTATACGAATAATAGAGTTCAATTGGTAAGAACCATGCTATATGTATACGATGGTGTACACTTTAGTTTACACTTTGCCACGTGACATTACCTTATTGGACAGTTTAAATTTCAAACAATTTTCTCATCCAATTGACACTTGACAATAATGCAAGTGTCAAATAACGCGTCAAAAATCAGTTTACATATAGCAAAGTTTAATCGGTAAGAACCTTGAGACACGTACACTATGGTGTACACTTTAGTTTACAATTTGCCTCGCGACATTATCCAGTTTGACAGTTTAAATTTCAAACTATTTTCACATCCAGTGGCCACTTGACAACAATGCAAGTGTCAAACATTGTGTCAAAAATTCATGTACAAATAACAAAGTTCAATCGGTATGGACCATGCCACATGTACACTATGGTGAACACTTTAGTTTACAGCTTCCCACGTGACATTACCCTGTTGGACAGTTTAAATTTCAAACAATTTTTTCATCCAATTGACACTTGACAACAATGCATGTGTGAAATAGTGTGTCAATAATCAGTGTACAAATAGCAAAGTTCAATCGGTAAGAACCTTGCGACTTGTACACTATGGTGTATACTTTAGTTCACACTTTGCCTCTTGACATTACCCTGTTGGACAGTTTAAATTACAAACTATTTTTCCGCCCAATTGACACTTGACAATGATGCAAGTGTCAAACAATGTGTGAAAAATTAGGGTACAAATAGCGAAGTTCAATCGGTAAGAACCTTGCTAAATGTACACTATGGTGTACACACTTTAGTTTACACTTTGTCACGTGACATTACGCTGTTGGACAGTTTAAATTTAAAATAGCTTTCTTATCCAATTGAAATTTGACAACAATATAAGTGTCAAACAACGTATCAAAAATCAGTTTACAAATAGCAAAGTTCAATCAGTAAGGACCGTGTTACATGTACACTTTAGTTTACACTTTGCCACTTGACATTACCCTATTGGGCAGTTTAAATTTCAAACAATTTTCCCACCCAATTGACACTTGACAACAATGCAAGTGTCAAATAACGTGGCAAAAATCAATGTAGAAATAGCGAAGTTCAATCGGTAAGAACCTTACTACATATACACTATGGCGTATACGTTTTAGTTTAAACTTTGCCACGTGACATTACCCTGCTGGATAGTTTAAATTTCAAATAGTTTTCCTTTCCAATTGAAAATTGACAACAATGCAATTGTCAAATAACGTCTCAAAAACCAGTTTACAAATAGGAAAGTTCAATCGGTAAGGACCGTGCTACATGTACACTTTAGTTTACACTTTGCCACCTGACATTACCCTGTTGGGCAGTTTAAGTTTCAAACAATTTTCTCACCCAATTGACACTTGACAAGAATGCAAGTGCCAAACAACATGTCAAAAATCACTGTACAAATAGCGAAGTTCAATCGATAAGAACCTTGCTACATGTACTCTATAGTGTACACGTTTTAGTTTACACTTTGCCATGTGACATTACCCTGTTGGATAGTTTAAATTTCAAACAGTTTTCCTATCTAATTGAAACTTAACAACAATGCAAGTGTTAAACAACGTGTCAAAAACCAGTTTACAGACAGCAAAGTTCAATCGGTAAAGACCGTGCTGCAAGTACACTATCATGTACACTTTTGTTTACACTTTGCCACATGACATACCTTGTTGGGCAGTTTAAATTTCAAACAGTTTTCCCGTCCAATTGACACTTGATGACAATGCAAGTGTCAAACAATTTGTTAAAAATTAGTGTACAAATAGAAAAGTTCAATCGATAAGAACCATGCTACATGTACAGTATGGTGTACGCACTTTAGTTTACACGTTGCCACGTGATATTACCCTGTTAGATAGTTTAAGCTTCAAATAGTTTTCCTATTCAATTGAAACTTGACAACATGCAAGTGCCAAACAACGTGTCAAAAATCAGTGTACAAGTAAAAAAGTTCAATCGATAAGGACCGTGCTACGTGTACACTATGGTGTACACTTTAGCTCACACTTTGCCACGTGACATTACCCTGTTGGGAAGTTTAAATTTCAAGCAGTTTTCCCATCCAATTGATGCTTGACAGCAATGTAAGTGTCAAACAATGTGTCAAAAATCAGTGTACAAATTGAAAATTTGAATCGATAAGAACCATGCTACATGTACACTATAGTGTACATACTTTAGTTTACACGTTGTCACGTGACATTACCCTGTTAGACAGTTTAAGTTTCAAACAATTTTCTCATCCAATTGACACATGACAATAATGCAACTGTCAAACAACGTGTCAAAAATCAGTTTACATATAGCAAAGTTTAATCGGTAAGAACCTTGAGACACGTACACTATGGTGCACACTTTAGTTTACGCTTTGCCTCGCGACATTACGCAGTTTGACATTTTAAATTTCAAATAGTTTTCGCATCCAGTGGACACTTGACAAAAATGCAAGTGTCAAACAATGTGTCAAAAATCCGTGTACAAATAACAAAGTTCAATCGATAAGGACCATGCTACATGTACACTATGGTGAACACTTTAGTTTACAGTTTAAATATCAAATAGTTTTCCCATCCAATTGACTCTTGACAACAATACAAGTGTCAAACAACGTGTTAAAAATTTGTGTGCAAAGAGAAAAGTTCAATCGGCGAGAACCTTGAGACAAGTGCACTATGGTGTACACTTTAGTATACACTTTGCCACATGACATTATCCTATTTGACAATTTAAATTTTAATCAATTTTCCTATCCAATTGACACTTGACAACAATGCAAGTGTCAAACAACGTGTCAAAAATTAGTGTACAAATAACAAAGTTCAATCGTAAAAACCACGCTACATGTACACTATGGTGTACACTTTAGTTTACACTTTGCCACGTGGCATTACCCTATTGGACAGTTTAAATTTCAAACAATTTTCCCATCCAATTGACACTTGACAACAATGTAAGTGTCAAACAACGTGTTAGAAATCAGCGTAGAAATAATAAAGTTCAATCAGTAAGAACCTTGCTACACGTGCACTATGGTGCACACTTTTGTTTACACTTTACCACGTGACATTACCCTATTTGAGAGTTCAAATTTCAAACAATTTTCGCATCCAATTGACACTTGACAAAAATGCAAGTGTCAAACAACGTGCCCAAAATCAGTGTACAAATAGCAAAGTTTAATCGGTAAGAACCTTGCGACATGTACAATATTGTGTACACTTTAGTTTATACTTTGCCTCTTGACATTTCCATGTTGGACAGTTTAAATTTCAAAAAATTTTCCACCCAATTGACATTTGACAATAGCGCAAGTTTCAAACAACAGGTCAAAAGTTAGTGTACAAATAGCAAAGTTCAATCGGTAAGAACCATGAGACATGTACACTATGGTGTACACTTTAGTTTACACTTTGCCTCTTGACACTACCCTGTTGGATAGTTTAAATTTCAAACAATTTTCCCACCCAATTGACACTTGACAACAATGCAAGTGTCAAACAACGTGTCAAAAATTAGTGTACAAATAACGAAGTTCAATCGGTAAGAACCTTGCTACATTTACACTATGGTTTATACATTTAGTTTACACTTTGCCATGTGACATTACCCTGTTGGACAGTGTAAATTTCAAATAGTTTCCTATCCAGCTGAAACTTGACAACAATGCTAGTGTAAACAACGTGTCAAAATCAGTTTACGAATAGCAAAATTCAATCGGTAAGGACCGTGGTACAAGTACACTGTCATGTATACTTTAGTTTACACTTTGCCATGTGACATTACCCTGTTGGACAATTTAAATTTCAAACAGTTTTCCAATCCAATTGACACTTGACGACAACACAAGTGTCAAACAACGTGTCAAAAATCAGTGTACGAATAGAAAATTTCAATCGGTAAGAACCACGCAACATGTACACTAGGGTGTACACACTTTAGTTTACACGTTTCCACGTGACATTACCTTGTTGGACACTATAAAGTTCAAACTATTTTCCCATCCAATTGACACTTAACAACAATGTAAGTGTCAACAACGTGTCAAAAATCAGTGTACAAGTAGTAAAGTTCAAACGGTATGAACCTTGCTACATGTACACATTACTTTACACTTCACCAAGTGATATTACCCTGTTGGACAATTTAAATTTCAAATAGTTTTCCCATCCAATCGACACTTGACAACAATACAAGTGTCAAACAACGTATCGAAAATTAGTGTACAAATAGAAAAGTTCAATCTGTAAGGACCTTGCTGCATGTACACAATTGTGTACACTTTAGTTTACACTTTGCCACGTGACATTACCCTGTTGGATAATTTAAATTTCAAACACTTTTTCCATCCAATTGACACTGATGACAATGCAAGTGTCAAAGAACGTGTACAAAATTAGTGTACAAACAGAAAAGTTCAATCGGTACGGACCTTGCTACATGTTAACTATGGTGTACACTTTAGTTTACACTTTGCCACGTGTTATTACCCTGTTGGACAATTTAAATTTCAAAAAGTTTCCCATCCAATTGACACTTGACAACAATGTAGGCTTCAAACAACGTGTCAAAAATCAGTGTACAAATAGCAAAGTTCAATCGGTATGAACCTTGCTACATGTGCACTATGGTGTACAATTTAGTTTACAATTTTCCACCTGACATTACCCTACTGGACAGTTTAAATTTCAAACAATTTTCCCATCCTACTGACACTTGTCAACAATGCAAGTGTCAAGGAACGTCTCAAAAATCAGTGCACAAATGGATAAGTTCAATCGGTAAGAACCTTGTAACATTTACACTGTGGTGTACACTTTAGTTTACACTTTACCACGTGACATTACCCTATTGGACAGTTTAAATTTCAAAAAAATTTTCCATCCAATTGACACTTGATAACTATGCAAGTGTCAAAGAACGTGTCAAAAATCAGTGTACAAATAGCAACGTTCAATCGGTACGGACCTTACTTCATGTTTACTATGGTGTACACTTTAGTTTACAGTTTACCACGTGACACTACCCTGTTGGACAATTTAAATTTCAAACCATTTTTTCATCCAATTGAGACTTGACAACGATGCAGGTTTCAAACAACGTGTCAAAAATCAGTGTACAAATAGCAAAGTTCAATCGGTAAGAACTTTGCGACATGTACACTATGGTGTACACTTTAGTTTACACCTTGCCACGTGTCATTATCCTGCTGGACAGTTTAAATTTCCAGTACTTTTTCCATCCAATTGACACTCGACAACAATGTAAGTGTCAAACAACGTGTCAAAAATCAGTGTACGAATAGCAAAGTTCAATCGGTAAGAACATTGCGACACGTACACTATGGTGTACACTTTACTTTACACTTTTCCATGTGACATTGCCCTATTGGACAGTTCAAATTCCAAACCATTTTCCCTTCCAATTGACACTTAACAATAATGCAAGTGTCAAGGAACGTGTCAAAAATCATTGTACAAATAGTAAAGTTCAATCGGTATGAACCTTGCTACATGTGCACTATGGTGTACACTTTAGTTTATACTTTGCCACGTGACATTACCCTGTTGGACAGTTTAAATTTCAAACAGTTTTTCCATCCAATTGAAACTTGCTGACAATGCAAGTGCCAAACAACTTGTAAAAAATCAGTGTACCAATAGTAAAGTTCACTCGGTATGAACCTTGTTACACGTACACTATGGTGTACACTTTAGTTTACACCTTACCACGTGACATTACCCTGTTGGACAATTTAAATTTCAAATAGTTTTTCCATCCAATTGACACATGACAACAATGCAGGTTTCAAACAACGTGTCGAAAATCAGTGTACAAATTGCAAAGTTCAATTGGTACGGACATTGCTACTTGTTTACTATGGTGTACACTTTACTTTACACGTTGCCACGTGGCATTATCCAGTTGGACTATTTAAATTTCAAATAGTTTTCCCATCCAATTGACACTTGACAATGATCCAGGTTTCAAACAACATGTCAAAAATTAGTGTACAAAAATGTAAAGTTTAATCGGTAAGAACTTTACGACACGTACACTATGGTGTACACTTTAGTTTACACTTTGCCACGTGTCATTACCCTGTTGGACAGTTGAAATTTCCAATACTTTTTCCATCCAATTGACACATGACAAGAATGCAGGTGTCCAACAACGTGTCAAAAATTAGTGTACAAATGGCAAAGTTCAATCGGTAAGAACCTTGTGACACATACACTATCGTGTACGCTTTAGTTTACACTTTGCCACGTGTCATTACCCTGATAGACAGTTTAAATTTCTAGTACTTTTCCCATCAAATTGACACTCAAAAACGATGCAAGTGTCAAACAACGTTTCAAAAATCAGTGTACGAATAGCAAAGTTCAATCGGTAAGAACTTTACGACATGTACACTGTGGTGTACACTTTAGTTTGCACTTTGCCACATGACACTACACTTTTGGATAGTATAAATTTCAAACAATTTTCTATCTAGTTGACACTTGACAACAATGTAAGTGTCAAACAACGTGTCAAAAATCAGTGTACAAATAGCAAAGTTCAAACGGTATGAATCTTGCTACATGTACACTTTAGTTTACACTTCACCACGTGATATTACTCTGTTGAACAGTTTAAATTTCAAACAATTTTCTCATCCAATCAACACTTGACGATAATTAAAGTGTCAAACAACGTATCAAAAATTAGTGTATCGATAGCAAAGTTCAAACGATATGAACCTTGCTACATGTACACTTTATTTTACACTTCACCATGTGACATTACCCTGTTGGACAGTTTAAATTTCAAATAGATTTCTCATCCAATCGACACTTGACAACAATGCAAATGTCAAAGAACGTGCCAAAAATCACTGTATAAATAGTAAAGTTCAATCGGTATGAACTTTGCTACATGTGCACAATGGTGTACACTTTAGTTTGCACTTTGCCACATGACACTACCCCATTGGACAATTTAAATTTCAAACAGTTTCCCATCCAGTTAACCCTTGATAACAATGCAAGTTTCAAACAACGTGTCAAAAATCATTGTACAAATAGCAAAGCTCAATCGGTATGGACCTTGATTTATGTGCAATAAATTTAGCTTATAGTTTACCACGTGACATTACCCTGTTGGACAATTTAAATTTCAAACAGTTTTCCCATCCAATTGACACTTGATAATAGTGCAAGTGTTAAAGAACGTGTCAAATATTAGTGTACAAATAGCAAAGTATAATCGGTACGGACCTTGCTACATGTTTACTATGGCGTACACTTTATTTTACACTTTGCCACGTGACATTACCCTATTGGACAATTTAAATTTCAAACAGTGTTCCCATCCAATTGAAACTTGACAACGTTGCAGGTTTCAAACAACGTGTCAAAAATCGGTGTACAAATAGCAAAGTTCAATTGGTAAGAACTTTGTGACACGTACACTATGGTGTACACTTTAGTTTACACCTTGCCACGTGTCATTACCCTGCTGGATAGTTTAAATTTCCAGTACTTTTCCCATCTAATTGACACTCGACAACAATGCGAGTGTCAAACAACGTATCAAAAATCAATGTACGAATAGCAAAGTTCAATCGGTAAGAACTTTGCGACACGTACACTATGATGTACATTTTAGTTTACACTTTGCCATGTGACATTTCCCAATTGGATAGCTCAAATTTCAAACCATTTTCCCATCCAATTGACACATGACAATAATGCAAGTGTCAAACAATGTGTCAAAAATCAATGTTCAAATAGCAAAGTTCGATCAGTAAGAACCTTAAAACATGTACACTATGGTGTACACTTTAGTTTAAACTTTGCCACGTGACATTACCCTGCTAGATAGTATAAATTTCAAACAGTTTTCCTATCCAGTTGACACTTGACAACATTGTAAGTGTTAAACAACGTTTCAAAAATAAATGTACAAATAGTAAAGTTCAAACAGTATGAACCTTGCTACATGTGCAATTTAATTTACACTTCACCACGTGACATCACCCTGTTGGACAGTTTAAATTTCAAACAATTTTCTCATCCAATTGACACTTGACAAGAATTAAAGTGTCAAACAACATGCTGAAAATTAGTGTACAGATGCAAAGTTCAAACGGTATGAACCTTGCTACATGTACACTTTATTTTACACTTCACCACGTGACATTATCCTGTTGGACAGTTTAAATTTCAAATAGATTTCTCATCCAATAGACACTTGACAACAATGCAAGTGTCAAGGAACGTATCAAAAATCATTATACAAATAGTAAAGTTCAATTGGTATGAACCTTTCTACATGTACACTATGGTGTATAAACCTATGGTGTATAAATAGTAAAGTTGTATGAACCTTTAGTTTACACTTTGCCACGTGACAGTACCCTGTTGGACAGTTTAAATTTCTTATAGTTTTCCCATCCAAATGTAACTTGACAACAATGCAAGTGTCAAAGAACGTGTCAAAAATCATTGTGCAAATGGCAAAGTTCAATCGGTAAGAACCTTGTGACATGTACATAGTGGTGTACACTTTAGTTTACACATTTCCACATGACATTACCCTATCGGACAATTTAAATTTCAAGCAATTTTCCCATCCAATTGACACTAGACAACAATGCAGGTTTCAAACTACGTGTCAAAAATCAGTGTACAAATAGCAAAGTTCAATCGGTTTGAACCTTGCTACACGTACACTATGGCGTACACTTTAGTTTACACATTGCCTCGTGACATTGCCCTGTTGGACTATTTAAATTTTGAACAGTTTTCCCATCCAACTGACACATGACAAGAATGCAAGTATCAAACAGCGTGTCAAATATCAGTGTACAAATGGCAAAGTTCAATCCGTAAGAACCTTGTGACATGTACACTATGGTGTACACTTTAGTTTACACTTTTGCCACGTGTCATTACCCTTCTAGACATTTTAAATTTCCAGTACTTTCCCCATCCAATTGACACTTGACAACAATGCAAGTATAAAATAACGTGTCAAAAATCAGTGTACGAATAGCAAAGTTCACTCGGCAAGAACTTTACGACATGTACACTATGGTGTACACTTTAGTTTACACTTGGCCATGTGATATTACCCTATTCGACAGTTCAAATTTCAAAACATTTTTCCATCCAATTGACACTTGACAACAATGCAAGTGTCAAACAACGTGTAAAAAAATCAATATACAAATAGCAAAGTTCGAACTGTAAGAAGCTTACAACATGTACACTATAAAACTTTGCCACGTGACATTACACTGTTTGACAGTGTAAATTTCAAACAGTTTTCCTATCCAGTTGACACCTGAGAGTAATGTAACTTTCAAACAACGTGTAAAAAATAAGTGTTCAAATCGCAAAGTTCAAACGGTATGAACCTTACTACATGTACACTTTAGTTTACACTTCACCACGTGACATTATCTTGTTGGACAGTTTAAATTTCAAATAGTTTTCTCATCCAATCGACACTTTATAACAATTAAAATGTCAAACAACATGTCAAAAATTAGTATAAAAATAGCAAAGTTCCAACGGTATGAACCATGCTACATGTACACTTTATTTTACACTTTACCACGTGACATTACCCTATTAGACAGTTTAAATTTCAAACAGTTTTCCCAGCCAATTGACACTTTACAATAATGCAGGTTTCAAACAACGTGTCGAAAATCAATGTACCAATAGTAAAGTTCAATCGGTATGAACCTTGCTATACATACACTATGGTGTACACTTTAGTTTACACTTTCCCACATGACATTACCCTGTTGGACAATTTAAATTTCAAACCGTTTTCCCATCCAATTGACACATGACAAGAATGTAAGTGTCAAACAACGTGCCAGAAGTCAGTGTACAATTGGCAAAGGTCAATCGGTAAGAACCTTGTGACATATACACTATGGTGTACACTTTAGTTTACACTTTGCCACGTGTCATTACCCTGCTGTATAGTTTAAATTTCCAGCACTTTCCCATCCAATTGACACTTGACAACAATACAAGTGTCGAACAACATGTCAAAAATCAGTGTACAAATAGCAAAGTTCAATTCTTAAGAACCTTGCAATATGTACACTATGGTGCACACGTTAGTTTACACTTTGCCACGTGATATTACCCTATTGGACAATTCAAATTTCAAATAGTTTTTCCATCCAATTGACACTTGACAACAATGCGAATTTCAAATAAAGTGTCAAAAATCAGTGTACAAATAGCAAAGTTCAATCAGTATGAACCTTGCTACATGTACACTACGGAGTACACATTAATTTACACTTTGCCACGTGACATTACCATGTTGGACAGTTTAAATTTCAAACAATTTTCCCATCCAATTGACACTGGACAACAATGCAAGTGTCAAAGAACGTGTCAAAAATCAGTTTACAAATAGTAAAGTTCAATCGGTAAGAACCTTGCAACATGTACACTATGGTGTACACTTTGGTTTACACTTTGCCACGTGATAGTACACTGTCGGACACTATAAATTTCAAATAGTTTTCTCATCCAATTGACACTTGACAACAATGTAAGTGTCAAACGACGTGTCAAAAATTAGTGTATAAATAGAAAAGTTCAAACGGTATGAACCTTGCTACATCTACACTTTAGTTTACACTTCACCAAGTGACATTGCCCTGTTGGACAGTTTAAATTTCAAATAATTTTCCCATCTAATCGACACTTGACAACAATACAAGTGTTAAACAACATGTCGAAATTAGTGTACAAATAGCAAAGTTCAATCGGAAAAGACCTTGCTACATGTACACTATGGTGTACACTTTAGTTTAGACTTCGCCACGTGATATTTCCCTGTTGGACAGTTTAAATTTCAAATAGTTTTCCCATCCAATTGACACTTGACAATAATGCATGAGTCAAACAACGTGTCAAAAATCAGCGTACAAATAGCAAAGTTCAATCGGCAAGAAGGTTGCAACATGTACACTTGAGTTTCCACTCTGCCACATGACATTACCCTATTGGATAGTATTACTTTCAAACAGTTTCCCCATCCAATTGACACTTGACAATAATGCAAGTGTCAAACAATGTGTCAAAAATCAGTGTACAAATAGCAAAGTTCAATTGGTACAGACCTTGCTACATGTTTACTATGGTGTACACTTTAGTTTACACTTTGCCACGTGACATTACGCTGTTGAAAAATTTAAATTTCAAACAATTTTCCCATCCAATTGACACTTGATGACAATGCAGGTTTCAAACAATGCGTCAAAAATCAATGTACAAATAGCGAAGTTCAATCGGTATGAACCTTGATACAAGTACACTTTAGTTTACACTTTGCCACTGGACATTACCCTATTGGACAGTTTAAATATCAAACCATTTTCCCATTCAATTGGCACTTGACAACAATGCAAGTGTTAAACAACGTGTCAAAAATCAGTGTACAAATAGCAAAGTTCAATCAGTAAGAACCTTGCAACATGTATACTATGGTGTACACATTAGTTTACATTTTGCCACGTGACATTAACCTGTTGGACAATTTAAGTTTTAAACAATTTTCCTATCCGTTTGACACATGACAACAATGTAGGTTTCAAGCAACGTGTCAAAAATTAGTGTACAAATAGCAGAGTTCAATCGGTATGAACCTTGCTACATGTACAATATGGAGTACATTTTAGTTTATACTTTGCCACATGACATTACCCTGTTGGACAGTTTAAATTTCAAACAGTTTTCCCATCCAATTGACACTTGACAACAATGCAAGTGTCAAAGAATGTGTCAAAAATCAGTGTTCAAATAGTAAAGTTCAATCGGTAAGAACCTTTCAACATGTACACTATGGTGTACACTTTAGTTTACACTTTGCCATGTGACATTAGCCTGTTGGAGACTATAAATTTCAAACAGTTTTCCCATCCAATTGACACTTGACAACAATGTAAGTGTCAAACAACGTGTCAAAAATAAGTGTACAAATAGTAAAGTTCAACCGTATGAACCTTTCTACATGTACACTTTAGTTTACACTTTAGCAAGTGACATTACCCTATTGGATAGCTTAAATTTAGAATAGTTTTCCAATCCAATCGACACTTGACAACAATACAAGTGTCAAACAACGTGTCGAAATTCAGTGTGCAAATAGTGAAATTCAATCAGTAAGGACCTTGCTACGTGCACACAATAGTTTACACTTTAGTTTGCACTTTGCCACGTGACATTACCCTATTAGATAGTTTAAATTTTGAATACTTTTCCCATCTAATTGACACTGACAACAATGTAAGTGTCAAAGAATGTGTCAAAAAGTAGTGTACACGTAGCAAAGTTCAATTGGTACGAACACTGCTACATGTTTACTACGGTGTACACTTTAGTTTACACTTTGCCACGTGACATTACCCTATTGGACAATTTAAATTTCAAATAGTTTCCCATCCAATTAACACTTGAGGACAATGCAGGTTTCAAACAACGTGTCTAAAATTTTTGTACAAATAGCAAAGTTCAATTACTATGAACATTGCTACGTGTGCACTATGGTGCAAACTTTAGTTTACACTTTGTCACGTGACATTACCATGTTTGATAGTTTAAATTTCAAACAGTTTTCCCATCCAATTGACACTTGACAACAATGCCAGTGTCGAAGAACGTGTCAAAAATTAGTGTACAAATAGCAAAGTTCAATAGGTACGGACCTTGCTGCATGTTTACTATGGCGTACACTTTGCCACGTGACATTACCCTGTTGGACAATTTAAATTTCAAATAGTTTTCCCATCCAATTAACACTTGACAACATTGTAGGCTTCAAACAATGTGTCTGTAATCTGTGTTCAAATAGCAAAGTTCAATCAGTATGAACCTTGCTACATGTACACTATGGTGTACAATTTAGTTTACACTTTGCCACGTGAAATTATCCTGTCTGATAGTTTAAATTTCAAATAGTTTTCCCATCCAATTGACACTTGACAACAATGCAAGTGTCAAAGAACGTGTCAAAAACCAGCGTACAAATAGCAAAGTTTAATTGGTACGGACCTTGCGACATGTTTACTATGGTGTACATTTTAGTTTGCACTTTACCACGTGGCATTACCCTATTTAACAGTTTAAATTTCAAATAGTTTTCCCATTCAATTAACACTTGACCACAATGCAAGTGTCAAAGAACCTCACAAAAATCAGTGTACAAATAACGAAGTTCAATCGGTATGAACCGTGCTACACGTACACTACAGTGTACACTTTAGTTTACACTTTGCCACGTGACGTTACCCTGTTGGACAATTTAAATTTCAAAACATTTTCCCATCCAATTGACACATGACTAGAATGCAAGTGTCAAACAACGTGTCAGAAATCAGTGTACAAATCGCAAAGTTCAATCGGTAAGAACCTTGTGACATGTACACTATGGTGTACACTTTAGTTTACCGTTTGCCACGTGTCATTACCCTGCTAGACAATTTAAATTTGCAGGACTTTTCCCATCAAATTGACACTCGACAACAATGCAAGTGTTAAACAACGTGTCAAAAATCAGTGTACGGATAGCAAAGTTCAATTGGTAAGAACTTTACGACATGTACACTATGGTGTACACTTTAGTTTGCACTTTGTCATGTGACATTGCCCTATTCGACAGTTCAAATTTCAAAATGTCTTCCCATCCAATTGACACTTGACAACAAAGCAAGTGTCAAACAATGTGTAAAAAAATCAATATACGAATAGCAAAGTTCGATCGGTAAGAAGCTTACAGTGACGCCCCGAACTTAAGCTTCGAGGGCCACGTACTTTACATAATAACTTTTGCCTTTGGTACACGAAAATATTCTTAAATAGAAATATTACATGTTAAAAACTTATTTTCAACTTGGTAAAATAATTCTTATAAAATTTGATGGCCGATAAAAGTGCACGAATTATGCTTCACATATACGACCTCGGCACTGTCAAGATTAGTTGGGGCAGTAAGTTTGACAATTTTTATAAAATTCATCCCAACTCCGTTTTCTATGAAATTTGTGGTATTAGAAAGATAATTTCAATTAGTTTTCTAGGTTAAAATATGAAAATTTTCCAAGATCATATGATATAGACGTTTTACTGAAAACAGTGAAGTGTTACACAGAAGATCCAGATTGACCTTTGGACGTTAAAACCTTTATAACTCAGGCCATAGATATCCAAATTGAGGATTTCTTGCCGCCATACTTAGAAAACTCAAAGGGGAAAACAGGTATATTTTTAGAATCTCAAATAGACGTTTATAGAGTTAGAAACATCATTTTGAAATTGACTCCAGAAACTGTCCCGTTTCTTCCTTTTGTCTCTTGTAAGGAAAATAAACTTTAAAAAACGTCTCTTATCGTAATATGGAAGATATATTCACATAATTTACTTTT
>NW_019259823.1:0-1054 GCF_002742605.1 Olea europaea var. sylvestris
TAAAACTGAGTCTGAAGTCACTTTGGCTGATTTGGCGAATCTACGTCAAATGCCAAACGAATGGGTAGAAAGTTTTCTCCAAAAGTTCAAGACAGCAAGAAGCAAGTATTTTGTACCTCTGCCCGAAAAAGAGTTTGTCAAAATCGCTCAGGGTTGCTTGAACTTTGATTTAAAAAAAAAATTTCAGGACAAGGAATTTCCTGACCTTTTCCAGTTGAGTGCGAATGTGATTAGGTATGAGCGACTGATAAGAGAGGAAGAACAAATGAAAAATTCTAGTAAAGGGACTTATTACAAAGACCCAAATTTTGACGTTCATACCATCGACGACGAGTTATACGATCAGGCCGAAATGTGTTTGGCCGAATTGGTCAAAGGGGATACATATACTTGTCCCATAATGGCCAAGCCTAGACCATCGGGTAAAGATGAGCCCATAAAAGATGGAAACATAAAGGCTAGAACGTTCTAGTTTGACGTGACCAACGCTGACCTTATATTCGATAAATTATATAGGGATAAGCAGATAAAGTTGAGCGATAAGCACAAATTGCCAAACCCTGAACAAATTAAGGGTAAAAAATATTGTAAGTGGCATAATGCATGGTTATATTTGACTAACAATTGCTTGGTTTTCCGCCATGTATTGCAGGATGCCATTGAATCAGGACGAATTACGTTCGATGATAAGAAAAAGATGGCAGTAGACGAGAATCCTTTCCCATAGCCACGTGGAGTAAACATGGTAACATCTGGATTCAAAAACAAGTTACCAAAATTTAAGTTGGTCGTAGATGATGGAGAAGAGGATCCTAGACCACATCCCAGCGTCTTTGAACGAATCAAAGGGAAAGAAACAAAAAAGGACGAAGACGTCCTGTGTGCAAGGTGTAAAAGATAAGTGAATGGAAATACGGAGAAACCAGGGATATGGCAGCATCCTCATCGCTCTACCTTCTTCCCAAACACTTAGCCTGGTAGAGGGCGAGGTACATCATTCTATAGAGGACCGCCTTTTGAAAGGCAGTTCAGGCCAGCAGATACTGGAAGAACA
>NW_019259824.1:0-1054 GCF_002742605.1 Olea europaea var. sylvestris
TTGACTCTTTTATTCAACTAACGGTCAAATCCATATGGATGTATTTTTAAAAGATTTGGGACTGTGAATGGTATAAAGTGAAGATTAGGGTAAAGTCTTTCAAAAAAAAAAAAACTATTCATAGAATAATATATATATATACACACACACACACACTTCCCATCGACATATTGGGGGTAGCATTTCAAGTAGAGAAGGAGAACTGAAAGTGAGACGAAGTAGTGGCATTGATACAAATTGCCAAAAATGGTGATTTTAGTAACCAACTTTGAGCAAAAATAAATTTTATGCTACCAATAACCCAATATTATGACCTTGAAAGAACCTCCAAAATTAACCATGATTATGGGTCGATAAATTGAGAGAAATTAATTAACTTCGATGTAGTCACTACAAGGGATACAAGTAGCACCCAAGTAGGTATAGAGAAAAATCTCAAATTAGGTATTTTCAATAATCGACCATCAAAATGAAAAAACTATAATGGCATTTTCAGGCTCCATTTGAGCCTCCTTTTTTTTTTTTTTTTTTTTTTTTGGGGGTAAAAAATGAGTTTTGTAATTTTATTTATTTATTTATTTATTTTGAAAGTTGGTGGGTTAAAAAGTACGAAAAAATTGAGTTTATGTCTAAAAATATTTTATTGAGAGAATATGCAATTGAAAGTGAGTTGGAGAAAAATAAATTTTAGAAAATGGGGCTCAAATTGAATCTAAATACCAAAATCGATGGAAAAAAATTATATTGAATGAATGACTTGAACCTCTTTGGTGGGGGAAATCCGGTTTTTAGCAAATTTGATAAACAATTAATTAAAAATCAACATATTATTAAAAAAATAGTAAAAAAGCAACTATTATTCTTGCACTTAGAATGAAGATATCTTGCACCAGTAATATTTAAAATCAAATGCAAATAATGCTAAATAACATTATTTTTTAGATTATATCATAGAATAACGCCTACCCTGGGATGGGGAAGTTCAAGATAAAACACTGATTAGATGTTTGCTCTTTCAATTAAACGGAAGTCTCCTCCTACATTACCCTCTATT
>NW_019259825.1:0-171 GCF_002742605.1 Olea europaea var. sylvestris
TGAGCGGATTCCGACACCGTCGCGAAAAAAGACAAAATTGCCCCCGGCACGATTTTTGTTTCCGATCAATTAGTCAAATTTTAACCGCTTCCGACACCGTCGAGAAAAATGACGAAATTGCCCCCGGCGCGATTTTTGTTTCCGATCAATCAGTCAAATTTTAGCCGATTC
>NW_019259825.1:400-658 GCF_002742605.1 Olea europaea var. sylvestris
CGGCGAGATTTTTGTTTCCGATAAATCTGTCAAATTTTAGCCGATTCCGACACCGTCGCGAAAAATGACGAAATTAGCCCCGGCGGGATTTTTGTTTCCTATCAATCAGTCAAATTTTAGGCTATTCCGACAACGTCGTGAAAAATGACGAAATTGCTCCCGGCGCGATTTTTTTTTTCCGTTCAATCAGTCAAATTTTAGCCGATTCCGACACCGAATTACGAAATTGCCCCCGGCGCGTTTTTTGTTTCCGATCAA
>NW_019259825.1:919-1054 GCF_002742605.1 Olea europaea var. sylvestris
TGATTTTTGTTTCCGATCAATCTGTCAAATTTTAGCCGATTCCGACACCGTTGCGAAAAATGACCAAATTGGCCTTTCCGATCGACCAGTCAAATTTTAGCCGATTCCGACACCGCCGCGAAAAATGACGGAATT
>NW_019259826.1:0-1054 GCF_002742605.1 Olea europaea var. sylvestris
TATTAAATATTCTTAAAAAAAGCTTTAACAACTCTGGGTCCATGTTATTAATGCCGATTCGTTTTAAAGAAGTGATAGTTAAAGAATCCAAAGTAGTCCCTGGTATTTATTTCTCTGCTCATCAATCTCATTTAGTTTCTTTTACAAATAAAATATATAAAGATCCATACATAGCCACTGATATCCACAAGATCTACCCAGATACGTCTGCCAAGGGAGATCAAATCAACCTGAACTCCTTCCATTCATAAAAATAAAATTAATTTTGAAATATAGATCAATATCCATTTCATCGAGATCACTGTCTCAAGAGCACTGCAACCTAACAACTACTCTGCGTTTGGAAACCCCAGTTATGCTAACAATATTAAAATAAGTACCAAATTATACTAGTAATTGGATAACCTAAAATTGAGGTGAAAAAAAAAAATATATATATATATATATATTAGATTAACTTGGAGATTCTTGTTCTATAAACTGTCTCAGTCATATAATTTGCACTAGCACGAAAATCGGGAAAGCCACCCTTATATGCCAAAAACTTGTGTTGCACGGTCAATTTTTTTGCAAGTACATATTTAGCCCCGGTTTGGTTCCGACTTTTCACCCTAAAAAATCAATTTTTTTACTGTTACTTCCCTAAGTCAGCCATCATTTTTTACTTCTTCACTCATAGGTGGGACCTATTTTTCTTTCTAACGATCAAAAAATTGATTCTCATAATCACCGTCGAACAAGTCCTTAATATGTGAAATGCACATATACAAAGAATGCACAATGTCTACGTAAACAAAATCTAGAAATGTGAATTTAGCCGTGACTTTCGACCTAATAAATATACTGATTCAGGTAAGCACTAGGTCGTATTAAATTACCAGGGTATGTGCTTCTTGGCTTTGCAAAGGGCTGCAAAGGCTCCAAAGTCTTCACCTTTCCCCACAATTTCCTATATTCAGCATCCTTCAACGACATATACACACATTGTCCACGTTAATAAGCTATATCCTAATTCACAAAATGAGTTATCTACTACATCTGAATATAAATATAT
>NW_019259827.1:0-1054 GCF_002742605.1 Olea europaea var. sylvestris
CCTATCGTGAAAAATGACAAAATTGCCCCTGGTGCAGTTTTTCTTTGCTAATTTTCTGTCCAGCACTTCTTCAACCTAACATAGTTAATAGGAAAATTAATTATTTGGAGGCCCAAACAAAGGAATTTTGGTAAAATCCCGGGTCTGTGCCCTGAGTCCAATTTCATAGGCAGTTTCCAATCAACCTACCAAATTTCGGCCCATTCCGACACCGTCAAAACAAATGAAAAAATTGCCCCTAGTGCGGTTTTTAATTGTTAATTTTCTATCCAGCAATTCTTCAACCAGACAAAATAAATATGGAAATTAATTATTCGGAGGCCCAAACGAAGGAGTTTGGCAAAAATTCCGTGATCCCGAGTCTGTGCTCCGAGTCCAATTTCGTGGGCCGTTTCCAATCAACCGACCAAATTTTGGCCCATTCCTACACCTTCACGAAAAATGACAAAGTTGCCCTGGTTCGTTTTTGCTTTGTTAATTTTTCTAGTCCAGCACTTCTTCAATCTGACATAATTAATACGAAAATTAATTATTCAGAGGCCTAAACGTAGGAGTTTGGCTAAAATCTCGTGATCCCGGGTCTGTACCCCGAGTAAAATTTCAAGGGCCATTTCCAATCAACTTGCCAAATTTTGGCCCATTCCGACATCGTCGCGACAAATGACAAAATTGCCCTTGGTGCGGATTTTCTTTGTTAATTTTCAGTCCAGCACTTCTTCAACCTGATATAATTAATACGAAAATTAATTATTCAGAGGCCTAAACGTAGGAGTTTGGCTAAAATCTCGTGATCCCGGGTCTGTACCCCGAGTAAAATTTCAAGGGCCATTTCCAATCAACTTGCCAAATTTTGGCCCATTCCGACATCGTCGCGACAAATGACAAAATTGCCCCTAGTGCGATTTTTCTTTATTAATTTTCTGTCCAGCACTTCTTCAACCTAACATAGTTAAAACGAAAATTAATTATTCGGAGGCGTAAACAAAGGAATTTGGCTAAAATCCCGTGATCTCGGGTATGTTCCCCAAGTCCAATTTCTTGGACTGTTTCCAAT
>NW_019259828.1:0-1054 GCF_002742605.1 Olea europaea var. sylvestris
TTCATTGGCTCGATTCCAATCGAATTAGACTAGCAATTCGTCAAAAATGATCAAACCCGAAATTATCACGAAATCAGAAACCACTTTTCATTGGCTCGATTCCAATCGAATTCGACTAGTAATTCGCCAAAAATGAACAAACTCGAAGTTATCATGAAATCAAAAACAACTTCTCATTAGCTCCATTTCAATCGAATTAGACTAGAATTTGGCAAAAAAATGAACGAACCCGAAGTTATCATGAAATCAAAAACCACTTTTCATTAGCTCGATTCCAATCGAATTTGACTAGAATTAGCCGAAAATGATCAAACCCGAAGTTATCATGAAATAATAAACCACTTTTCATTGGCTCGATTCCAATCGAATTAGACTAGCAATTCGCCAAAAATGAACAAATTTGACGTTATCATGAAATCAAAAACCAGTTTTCATTGGCTCAATTCCAATGGAATTAGACTAGCAATAAGTCGAAAACGAACAAACCCGAAGTTATCATGAAATCAAAACCTACTTTTCATTGGCTCGATTCCAATCGAATTAGACAAGCACTTCGCCGAAAATGAACAAACCCAAAGTTTCATGAAATCGAAAACCACTTTTCATTGGCAAGATTCCAATCTAATTAGACTAGCAATTTGCCAAAAATGAACGAACCCGAAGTTATCGTGAAATTAAAAACAAATTTTCATTGGTTCCATTCCAATCGAATTAGACTAGAATTTCGCTAAAAATGAACAAACTCGAAGTTATCATGAAATTAAAAACTACTTTCCATTGGCTCGATTACAATCGAATTAGTCTTGCATTTCGCAAAAAATGAACAAACCCAAAGTTATCATGTAAACAAAAATCACTTTTCATTGGCTCGATTCCAATCGAATTAGACTACCAATTTTCCAAAGGCGAACAGACCCAAAGTTATCATGTAATCAAAACCACTTTTCACTGGCTCGATTCCAATCGAATTAGACTAGCAATTCGCTAAAAATGAACAAACCTGAAGTTATCATGATATCAAAACCCACTATTCATTGGCTCGATTCCAATCAAA
>NW_019259829.1:0-1054 GCF_002742605.1 Olea europaea var. sylvestris
GGATCCAATAATTCCCACTAATCAACTAAATTTAATTGCTAAGTTGAAGTACATCAATAAAATATCACGATAGTAAATTACACAAGAAGCTGAACTGTTATCACAATATCACCTTATCAATATTATGTTCTTGACTATTTGGTAACTTAGAAAATAAACGATTCCACTCAGCTTCATTGCTACCTTTTTCACAGAAATGAAAATTCAGGGATGGCATTTCCTCTTTCCCAGTGCACCAAAATGATATAAATATACAAAAATCTGCTACTCTAATGTCAAACCAAAATATACTTTTCACTAAACCACGCTGAAGATGTAATATGGCGATCCTCTGTATTTCCAAATTGTTTTTAAATCAATATCTGTCTCCCCAACTAAGTTGCAGGTTTTCTCATAGTCGAGTCCTTTTTTTTCCCCCATTGTTACTTCCAAGTCTTCAGCTAAGAGGACTAGTTGATATAGCTCTAGCTTGGAGAAAATCCCCTCTACTATAAAAGAAAGGATGAGGAAGCACTATTCATTTTTGGTATCTTGCTTTCACCCTTGAACCAGTTTGAAACATTGCCTCTTCTTGTACCTTCAATTTTGCACCATTGAAGAACCAGTTTAGTACTGTTGTGCACTGTTCACGAGTATAAATAATTTTCCACCAACAATTTATTTGTTTTCCAAACCCTAGCGGACTCCCCAAAAACTTCTCCCAATTCTTGCGACTCTCCATTCTTTTGTTCGTTCTTTTAAGAGATTAAACCTAAAATACCTAAATTATGATCCTTTCGTATTCTTGCTGTGTGTTTTTGTGCAATTTCTTCGGGTTTGTTCAGTTGTACTATTGAATCTGCAATTTTGTTTCCTTTTCTTTTTCAATCTTTTCTATTCCAGTTAATATTTATTATTATAAGAGCTTTTCGAAGTGGTCAGTTCATATTGATTTTTGATAAACCTTTTTCTGTGTTTGTTTCTTCCAGGAAGTAAAAAGTCCTCCAGCCTCGACCAATGGTATGTTTTTCTTCGTGTTATGTTTGACAATTTGCTTACATGAAAATTTATGAAA
>NW_019259830.1:0-1054 GCF_002742605.1 Olea europaea var. sylvestris
AAATATATTTAAAATGAAAAATTTATATAACTCTTTTTTTTAATCAAAATATATCTAATAAAAGCAGTGGTGTCAAATTGAATAGCAGCATAACTTATCACATAAAAGTCCGACTATGAATCATCCAATGAGGAATTTTCATATTTTCAATTAAAGTATTTTGATAATCGTGAGTTTGGGCTAATAAAACTCGCCAGTTCACCTAGTTTTCGGACAATTCTAATAGTCCTTGATCGATTCATATGTCTATTGGTCTAAAAATATAATTTGGCCGGGTGAAACTATCTGTTGGTTTCTGGGTCGACCAACCAGTTCAACCTATTTTAATATCTATAATCCAAGTTTATTAAGTTCATCAAGTATAATTTGGTCAATCTAAAATCTTAAACGAGCATTCGAATTCAAGATTGATATGCTCAAAATAAACCATATTTTATGGCTTAATGGTAAAATTTCACATAAAATAAAGATGACAATACTCTCCTCTTATTCAATGCAATGTAACACAAGTGCCCTTTGTTGGGAATTTACTTATCATGCACAGCAGAAATACAACGAATTTCAATCCCCATCAGGATTCATCTTTGTGTTTAGATAAAAATTGTAATAAAAGTTGTACATTTTTCTATATCTGCAAACTCCTTTGTTTTATCTTTATGTCAGCAACTTGGATCTGCCTCCCACAATTGTCCAATTATTCAGCTTCCAATGAATTCCACCCAGAGAACAAAATGCAGCCACCAGGGTTTTCTCCTCTTGTGCTAGCAAGAATTATGAGAAATCTCTATAAATTGAAAATCCTAGTCATGTATTTATATTAGCCCAAACGGGCTTGGCCTAACCCAGTCCAATATTTAATTAACGCATTTAATTAAATCCGATCTGTGAATTAATTAATTCGGGCATATAAATAACCAATTCAATTAATTAATTTATCCAACGCTTGTTAAATTAATTAATCGACAAATTACAATCTTCCAATTCTCTTTTGTGTGTGACCCATCAGGTTCCCGATTACAATGCCTAACGACGTGAAATATTATTTTGATATAAT
>NW_019259831.1:0-1053 GCF_002742605.1 Olea europaea var. sylvestris
AACCTGATCATTGTCAATGGCAATTGGAGGAATTTCAACATATTCCTCCTCAAAGACAAAGCCTGTAACCCTTTCTCCTCCCGTAAACTCAACATCCTCAAAGAACCTAGCATTTCCTGTCTCGAAAGTTGCCTTAATTGTGGGATCATAAAACTTGTAACCCCTGGACCTTTCAGAATATCCAATGAAATAGCAACTGATGGTCCTTGCGTCCAGTTTCTTTTCATTTGGCTTATAGGACCTTGCCTCAGCTGGACACCCCCAAATATGTATATGCTTCAAACTAGGCTTCTTACCTGTCCAAAGCTCATATGTGGTTTTATCAGTAGCCTTAGTTGAAACTCTGTTGAGTATATAAGCTGCAGTCTTTAATGCTTCACCCCAGAGAGATTCTGGTAAGGTAGAATGACTAATCATACTCCTCACCATGTCCTTAAGCATTCTGTTTCGTCTTTCAGCAACACCATTCATAGTGGGCGAACCTGGCATAGTGTACTGTGGGACGATACCGCATTCCTTTAGGAATTTAGCAAACGGTCCTGGACGCTGTTCACCTGAACCGTCATATCTGCCATAGTATTCACCCCCACGGTCAGATCTGACGCTTTTAATCCTTTTGCCGAGTTGGTTCTCAACTTCAACTTTATAGTTTTTGAACACATCCAGTGACTGTGATTTTTCATGAATGAGATATATGTAGCCATATCTTGAAAAGTCGTCTATGAACGTTATAAAATATTGTTGACCATTTCAAGAACCTGTAGGGAATGGTCCACAAATATCCGTATGTATAAGTTCTAAGACGTCCGAAGTCCTATTGGCTTGAAATCTCCTTTTATTGGTTTGTTTTCCCTTTATATAGTTGACATACAAATCATAATCTGTAAAGTCAAGAGGGTCGAGAATTCCGTCAGACACAAGTCTCTCAATTCTCCTTTTGGAGATGTGACCTAATCTCTTGTGCCACAACGAGGAAGAATTTTCGTCGTTTAATTTTCGCTTTACACCTCGAGTACTTACATGCAAGGTTTCATTATAAGAAGCAATTGTATC
>NW_019259832.1:0-1053 GCF_002742605.1 Olea europaea var. sylvestris
TCTTCAACCTGACATAATTAATAAGGAAATTAATTATTCGGAGGCCCAAACGAAGGAATTTGGCTAAAATCCTGTGATCCTGGTTCTGTGCCCTAAGTTCAATTTCATGGGTCGTTTCCAATCAACCTGCCAAATTTTGGCCCATTCCGACACCGTCGCAAAAAATGACAAGATTGCAGATGGGGCAGTTTTGCTTTGTTAATTTTCTGTCCAGCACTACTTCAACCTGACATAGTTAATAAGGAAATTAATTATTTCGAGGCCCAAACAAAGGAATTTGGCTAAAATCCCGTGATCACAGTTCTGTGCCCCGAGTCTAATTTCGCAGGCCGTTTCCAATCAACCTGCCAAATTTGGGCCCATTCTGACACTGTCGTGTAAAATGACAAAATCGCCCTGGCACGGTTTTGCTTTGTGAATTTTCTGTCCAACACATTTTTCAACCTGACATAATTAAAACGGAAATTAATTATTCGGAGGCCCAAACGAAAGAATTTCGCTAAAATCCCGTGATCCCGAGTCTATGCTCTGAGTCCAATTTCGCGGGTCGTTTTCAATTGACCTGCTAAATTTCGGCCCATTCTGATACCGTCACGACAAATTACAAAATTGCCCTTGTGTGGTTTTGCTTTGTTAATTTTCTGTCCAGCATTTCTACGACCTGACATAATTAATAAGGAAATTAATTATTCGAAGACCCAAATGAAGGAATCTGTCTAAAATCCCGTGATCCCGGGTCAATGCCCTGGGTCCAATTTCACGGGCCGTTTCCAATTGACCAGCTAAATTTTGACCCATTTCGACACCGTCGCGACAAATGACAAAATTGCCCCTAGTTCAGTTTGAGTTTGTTAATTTTCTGTCCACCACTTCTTCAACCTGGCATAATTAATAATGAAATTAATTATTCGAAGGTCTAAACGAAGGAATTTGGCTAAAATCCCGTGATCCCAGGTCCGTGCCCAAAAAATTACAAAATTGCCCCTGCTACGATTTTGCTTTGTTAATTTTCTGTCCACCACTTCTTCAATCTGACATAATTAATAAGGAAAT
>NW_019259833.1:0-911 GCF_002742605.1 Olea europaea var. sylvestris
TTGATTTTCTTTTTCATCTCTTTATTATAGCACATAAAATCCAACACTAACTAACCAAAGCAAAAAATCTACGAACCTCACAATCATGAACGATAAAGAACCCAAGAGTTGGCAAAAACAATTGTCTGAATTATGTACGAGTGAGAGTTGATCATTGGTCTATTTTTTAATCTATTTCTTTGCAGGATTGCTCGTTTGGTCTAATTTTAAGTTACCTTTGACGGTGGAGTAACCAGGAATCAACCAACACAAAAGGATTCCAAGAAAATTAATCAAGACTTAGAACAGAAAACATCCAGGCAGAAATTTCAACTCACGAATATCACCATGAAGCCTTGCAGAACTGCAAATTCAATCGTGCAAGGAAGAGATGCAAAGTCAATCACATTATTAAAAATAGAATATGCCACAAGCGAAAGAAGCCAATCTGCCTTTTTCAAAATCCTTAAGAATCATAAATCTCCAGTGCTGCATCAGTAGCATCTTTTTTGAAAACAATTGAATTTGGTTTTTATATCTTCAACAAAGATGAAATGAAGAATCATTGAATTGAAAACAAGATCAAACGAAGCAGATAAATCCAGAGAACCTGCAACGAACTTTCAGTCGTCACCCAGGGAAGACGCGTCATCCAGCAGCTAGCACACCACCACCCTGAGAGGTTACCAACACCTTAAAGAAAAGGGGAAAATGATCATTGAATTAACCAGCATAGAACCACATGAGCCTGCAACCAAGTTTTGCTAGTTCAGCCTCAGTAACCAACCTCACAACTACACCATCACAGAATACCCATGACCTGAAAGAAATTGTTCACAACATGAAGTAACAAAATCCAATTATGACTAACATTTAGTGGACAAGTCACCTGCATAAAGTGATGCTCAAAAACATCATAATCGGGAAACTAT
>NW_019259833.1:10510-11403 GCF_002742605.1 Olea europaea var. sylvestris
ACTTCCTGTGGGAATCTATTTCTTTGTTTACCAGAATGGAAGAAACTGGTCTGAGGCCTGATGACAAGTCATTTTCAACAATCCTGTGTGCTTGTAGTCACAATTGTCTTGTAGAAAAGGGGAAAGAGCTTTTTGAAAAATGATGAATGTTTACAATATCAAGCCAACTATGGAACTTTACCGATGCATGGGGTTGACTTATATGGGAGCACTATGAAGATTGAAGAGGCTGATCAGATTATTATGGGTATGCCTATCGAACTTGGAGGAAACTATATATTTGCTGCCAGAGTGTCACCCCTGTCTAGATATTGTAATGACACTAATTAATATGAGAGTTGCCATGAAAGAGAGAGGCCTGCAAATAGTTCCCAGATGCAATTGGGTGCAGCTTCCTAGTGGTTTTTTAAGAGGGGAGTGGCGAAGAAGTAAGATAATCTAGTCCAAGTGACCAAATAATTCAGTTTTCGCTGTCTCTGAATTCTTTATAGCACAAAAGGTCTGTTGGAAGTTAGAAACAGTCCATAATGAAATTTTATATTATGCCAGGCTAGTAGACTCTTGCTTTTATAATATTTTCTCGAACTGCTTTTATGTTAATGCTGACAATATGAATTTTTTTTCCGCTTTTTTCACAGATGAGGTTCAATCTTCGAAACTCTTTTCCCCTACTTACAACTGAGGCATGTTCTAGAATATCTTCAATAGTGCCTAGTGTGACTTAAATTGCTAGTGCCCTTAGTTTAACAATTTGTTCTCTCTCTTTTGTGATGTGGACAGTGGACTAAAATGTATGAGCTTTCTTTCCACATCACTTGATATTCATATATTTCTCACATATTTCACAGAAGATACAATTTCATTGCTTATTATGCGAGACTTTGAGAATGCTA
>NW_019259833.1:16932-20189 GCF_002742605.1 Olea europaea var. sylvestris
AATCTAAGTTTTCCACCGAAAATGTACTTACCATCCGCGAACTCAGCAGGTTTGTCCTCACCGTTCTCCAAACCATCAGAAGCGGCTTCGTCATCGTCACCGTTTAGTCCAGGTTCGGAGTGCAAACCGCCACCCCCTACTACTTCAAAACAACATACGTGGTATTAGTAACAATGTGTAGTTCACTATTTACAGTATACATACTTGGGAATGAGGTGAGTCTTAAGAATGAAAGAAATAATTATGCATTACTTATCGCACATACCGTTCCCCTCTTGCATTTCAATCCGTGTATCTTCATCATGATCGATCGACAACGGGTCAAGGCCTCTTTCATGTACTACAAACCAACAGTTGCAAAGACATGAACGAGTTAAATATTTGCCAGTAGCAACAACTGAGATGACATGAAAATTAATTAACTTCAAATAACGCACATATCTTGTGGTTCCGTACATTTCGGGCTAGGGTTGGTGTCGCCTCTATTTTCGTCTAAGTTAAAGATCCCATGTGCAACAAAATGTCAGCGAATGGCTGTCACATATAGTGTGATAGCTGAAATATAATATACATTACATGCGATAAAGTACCTAAAAGTCTGGGCTCGGTCTCCGCCTCCCTCGTAGGTGCAGTAGTGGTAGTGCCGGATGGGGGGACGACGGTAGAGATTAACTCCCTCGTAGGTTGCATGCTGCATGATTTCAAATTTCATGGTGCGAAGGTGAATTTCGATGAGGGTTCTTTGATCCAACAACATTTCCTCCACTTCGACTCTCGTGAGGCTCGCTCCAGCAGATGCACCTTTTTGTACATAAGATGTGGATGGTGCATGTACGGGAGAAGTACATTTACGCACGGGGGGTGGAAGATGTCCCTATCTGCTCCCTGCGAGTACGCTCACCGTTACTGTCCCCACTGTCGTCTTCTCCTTCCTCAGAGTCCTTACAGTTGCCGTCTCTAGTGTCATGACCTCCTGACTCCTCACTGTCTCCCTCGCCCTCGGAGGATCCCGACTCCTCATCGTCGTCGGACCCTCCCTCAATTACTCCGGTTGAGTTTTCGACATTACCCCAGCTGCCCAAAGGCTCTGCGTAGAACTGTGGAGTGATACTGTCCCTGGCAACGTCGTCCAAGGCGGGCACATTACAGTCTTCGAATGATACGAGGATAAAGATATATGGTTGTCCACACTCAGCCTCGATAGGATGCAACGTTGCATACACGTGCAGCTGCAACATAAAGAAATTGAGTATCATCACGAATGTGACGAACAACGACAAATGAAACGAAAGAGTGCATCGAACATAATCCAATACCTGAACGTTCTTAAAAAATGCATCGTACGTACGTTGCTGCGGCTATTTGGTTGATGTCCAACTATGAAGCCGTGAGAATTGTTGACCCAGCTGCCAACCAAACTTTCCACTAATTTCTAAGATAGCCTCGAATCCCCATATTTGTTACAGCTGAAAATAAGTGTAAGTCGACGAACAAAGGCAATAATTACGATACAATTGCATTGAAAAAGTTATTAGTCCTATGAAATTATTGTGGAGTACCTGCATGGCAATGGGGAAGCCGTGAACTATATAAGTAACTGCCTTCTCCTTCTTGTTCTTGGCATCTACAAATTTTCTTCCCAAACTGACTCGAAAGCCCCTAATCAGACGTCTGTATGATACTATAACCCAAGGATAGAAAAAGAAAGTGTCATGGTGATCTACGATCGACAAAGTGGGAATTTCGATACCAGCATGGCTATCCAGAGCATTGAACACTCCTTCAATGATTAGAGCAAGGTCGAGCTCGTACCGATCGGCCCGAGGCATCGACGCTCAGAGAAAGGCCTTTTCAAGATCGACACACATGATCATGTCCATTGATTTGAAGTATTTATCCTTCAGTTTTCTCTTCTGCAGAACTTGATCCATCGAATCGGCATTTGGAAAATGACTACACATTAAACCTGTCACGATAGCATACTCTTACAGGCCGAACCTGGCTAAGTGCCCTTGTAAATTGAACCATAGTTCGTGGGCCTTATCAGTTCATATGCACCGAAACACAAGCTGCTAGATCAGTTGGGCGAAGAATTGGAGACCTGGAACGTCGGATAAGAACTCGAGGCGTGAGTTACGGAAGTCCGTGCGCTGTCGGGCATCGAAATGCTCCAGGACAGTTTTCACGTATCGCAGATTACTTCTTTGCAAGATGTGGTCCCTCATTCGTGCATTCTGAGGGACTAGAAATTTGAAATCCATGTGTCCTACAAGAAAACAAAAATTTAATACGTCATATCGGACAATTTCAAACACTCATGAGACGTCAGGCTGGAAAAAATGCAAATATGGACGAATAAGGTACAATGACGAATCAATCAACAAATCGTGATATCATAGCATTTCATAGATGTTAAATGCAGAAACACACGTGAAATGTGAGAAGGAAAGTGAAACTTGTAGTAATGGAATTGTTGTTCTCGACAATTCAACAACTTACAAAGTGCATGTGTAGAGAATTACTGAAGCTAACTATCGGGAACGACAGTTCATCTATCGATCATTCTATCTGTCGACAATCTAACTATCAGGAACGAAAGTCATAAGTCTATCTATCGAGAATTACTGAGGCTAACTGTCGAGAACGACAGTTCAGTGGTTAGTGATTTCATAGCTGTACATGTAAGAAGGTTAACACTTTATTTGAAATAATAGTCATGGAAAAATTATATGTCATTTTAATTTGTTGGACAAAGGCTGTCTGTATTACTAAGTTCAATAACCCTTTATATGACCAATTGAAGGTAGAAGTACGGCAACAGGTCCGAGGATGCTAAGTACCCGTTCTGTTCCCGTTAGAGTTTTGTTCTATGTTGTGACAAAATAACTGTAAACATGTTCATATGATTTGATGGTTAACAAAGTGAACACACCATGTCCGACTAAGACAACGACAATTGAAGACAAAACTGTAGTGATCAAAACATATCTTAGATTAGGAAAGCACAAAACACCCCGGAGCACTCACCAATCACAGTTCCCGGCCCCCTTCTTCCTTTCTTCTTCTTAGCAACACGTTCAACCTACGTCGAAGCCAATTTCACCTCGGCTACCATGCCTGAAAATTTAACATTAATCAGCTCGCATTTACAACTATAAACACTCAAAACTTCTGAAATTCATAACTTATGCCGTTGTCATCATCATTATTTCTTCAAACATTCAGCAAAATCAAAACATGGAGACCAAACAAAAAAA
>NW_019259833.1:20679-23425 GCF_002742605.1 Olea europaea var. sylvestris
ACTAAATATTATTAAAAAAGATAAATTTTTCTCTTGAGCTATCATGTCCATACTATGTATCGAAAATGCATTCACTGTCAAACTAGGAAATCGAGATGTCTACAGCATATCTCCCTGGTCAAAGTAGTGCGAAGCCTACAAAGCATAATGGTTAATGTCATTGAAAATCAATATGCGGAGCGTTCTAATGTCAAAAGGTTGCTCAAGTTTTGAGAGGCCAACTTGTTTCGAGGTTTAGTTGACTAAGAAAAAACATTATTCTGCATAGAAAAAATACCCACAAGCTCTCACCCCAATGCCAAGTGCCTAATTTCTTAGGGAAAGAGAGTAATTGTAGTTGAAGAGAGAAAATTTTATTGAAGGTATTATACTTTCGCTCTAGCTTAATCATGTAACTATACTTCAATTTTGTTCAATTTCACTACTAGACTTTAATTTAATTTCAATCGAATAAATCTGTCACTTGATCTGATGAAAGTCAATGACATAGTAGTTAATAAAGGATATTCATAATTTATTTCAATGAAATGGTAATTATTTCATGTCAACAACTAGTACTTACATATGATAATCGAAAAACATAATTTCTTAATTGTCGTTGGTAAAATTGGACAAAGTTACTTAAATTTAAATCAAATTAAATTATAATCAGTCAATTAAAATTATAGTTATCATATTTAAATGAGATGAAATCAAAGTACAATTACCTGATTAAACTAAAGTAAAAGTATAATTACCACGAATGAAATTTACCCTAGCTTTAAGATTAATGCTTCACAAGTGCATGACTGGCATGCATTTCAAGTTGAAGACAATACAATAACATAGTAGAATACTTTATACTACACCTTATCAAACAAGCCACAGGTCTAGACCAACAACTCAATTTGCACAAACTATAACTTCATCATCAATGACTAAGAGGGAAGTTGGCACTTCATTATATGAAGCCAAGTGCAAAATTCTTTCTAAGAATGCTCGAATTGACCCTTACCATCCGACAACATACCTAGGTTCATAATCTAGTGTAAAACTAAAGCCCTATTTGCCGAATTTTAATTAGCTACAAAGATAGAGTGTGAAAGTGAATCAACGAGGAGCTACAAAAGACAAGAAGAAATATTTCACCAATCATAATGTTACATAAACAGATCAACTTTTTGTATGGGCATCACATTTGTTTTCTCTTCAGGGGAAAAAGAATCTCTAATATATACTCTTCATTTTTATACAATTTTACAGCTTATACTTCCATTTCTGGAGCTAGATATAAAGTAGTTCGACGTTGGTCTTCCTCATCGCGAGGCCACCAATGATAAAGTCAAAATTGAAAGTATAAAAGCCATTCTTAATTTAAACTGTACGCAAAAACTTAAAATCCCCTTCACTGTTTCATACTTGCCCTCAAATCTCACATAGTACATCAATCAGTAGAAGGATTATCTAATTTCAAAACAACCATCCAATTGCATAACTTAGAAGTACAAATTTCAGAGAGACAACCGAATATCATCTGTTTAAAAAGGAGGGGGAAATGAAGAAAATGTACTATTAATCCACTTAAGCTACAATTCACATAATCACAGTATTCTAATACCATTTTTCATCTAAAATAAAATAATTCCTAGGTGCACTCTTAAAACAGTAGAAGACAAATGTTATGCAAGCAATTTTCGTCTAACAAATAAACTATTAAAAAATAAAAAAAATACATTTTTTCAATTTGTTGATATTTAAATTAATTACGGCCGATAAAACACAAATTGTAATGCAGAAAATATAGAAAACAAATTGTTAGTCGAGTAAAGACTGAAGAAAAATGTACTTACAGTTCAGATATGAAATTCTTCAGAGTTTTAGGGAGATTTCCCCGCACGTTCGACAGGAGCCCCGTCGCTAAACACCCACTCACCCAAAGAAACAACACATTAAAAGTAATTTATGAAGAAGCCTCAAGGCTTAAGCCATCTAGGTTTTTATTTTTTCAATGATGCTGCTAAACAATTGAATTTAGGGAGATTAGTAGGTTTCAAACAAAGAAATAATGTTTTTCGGCCCCTTCAAGAGTTCGGCCTAACGCGGTGGGCTCTTGGAACGTAACGTAGGTCTGGCTATGGTGTGCTTGCTTCACAGGTCGTCGAAGGTAGGGCGGTGGGCAGCGATTGCAGTGAGGGAGAGAGGAGAGTTTAGGGGTAAATTTGGTCAAAATGTCAGTCGGTTTCTCTCTTGCTTTTTTTCTTTTTCATTTGGCCGTGTTTTTTTTCCTTTTACAACACTGTCATTTCATTCTGACACAATACACAGGTTTTGTACAAGGATATAGAAGGTATTCAAATAATTTAGAGGGTTAAATATGTCCTAAAATGACATTTTTTATAGAACTTTTAAAATGTGACATTTTTTATAATGGCAAGGAAAATTTTGACACCCGATGAAATTTCCTCAATATTTAATTTGGATTATTGAACCAATTAAGGTTTTGGCGTGTTGTTTGTCGAGCTGCCTATTTCACGTTTGCTCCCCGCGTCGGAGCTGGAAATAAAAAAAAAATGGGGAACCCAACTCTCTGTTCTCTGGCTTTTCCTCCAGCAACCTTCATCTTCACCTCAAATTTCTTACTAAAGATGAATAGATTTGTGTATTGGAATTAAAACCTTGATTTGCTTATTTTCATGTCTATGTCTTCGTCTAGAATTGCTTGTTCCTTGTTTGAAAGCTATTCTATAGTGTCCACTATCATTGTTTA
>NW_019259833.1:28679-29698 GCF_002742605.1 Olea europaea var. sylvestris
ATGATAATATCTTTTGTAATGAGATTGTATAACTTTTATCCCATTATCCTATCACCATAGCCAATAAAGATAGATTTATGCCCTTTGTCATCAAGTTTAGTTCTTCTTGCTTCTAGGATCTTTATATAAGCTATACATCCAAACACTCGAAGGTGATTTGCACTAGGCTTAATGTGCTCCAAGCCTCTTTAGGTGTTACTCTACTAACATTCTTAGTAGGACACCGATTCAATAAATATACTGCAGTTGAAACTGCTTCAGCCCAAAGTCCTTTAGGTAATTTCTTATCTTCTAACATACTTCTCCCCATATCGAGAATTTTGCGGTTCTTTCTTTCAACTACACCATTCAATTGGGGAGTATAAGTTGGTGTGAACTATTGTCTGATGCCATTCAAATTACAAAAGCCTTTAAATGCATCAGAAGTATATTCTCCTCCTTGATCTGACCGCAATATCTTTATGTGATAGCCACTTTGTTTTTCAACACTAGACTTTAATTCTTTAAATACGTTCAATGACTTTTTCTTGAGAAAGTATAGCCATATCTTTCTACAATAGTCATCAATAAACGTAAGAAAGTACTTGTTTTGTCTGTTTGATATTGGCTTCAACAGATCACATATATCTGTATGGACCAACTCCAGTGGCTTCTTTGCTCTCCAACTTGTCTCCCTCACAAAATTTGTTCTTGCATGCTTCCCAAGAACATAGATTTCACAAACTTCATTCGGATGATCAATATTCAGTAACCACTTCAAAATCTTTTTCTTTAACAATAATCTTAATCCTTCAAAATTTAAATGTCCAAGTCTCAAGTGCCACAACCAACTCTTGTCATTTATAATGGCACTTAAACATTTTGGTGAGTCATAAGGAATGTTTAAAGCAAACATTCTGTTTTTAGACATTCATACTTGGGATATTGGATATCCACGATCATCTTTTATTATCAAGCGAGAGTCTTTTAAACTAATGTCATATCTCTTTTCTAAAAGCTGTCCTAGACTTAATAAATTA
>NW_019259833.1:38925-41261 GCF_002742605.1 Olea europaea var. sylvestris
TCTGGTGTAAGTGTTCAGAACCCGGAGTCTCAATTTCACTATTGAAGTTTGCATAAAATTCACGGACTATACTTTCATAAACCAGGTGTGGCTTTTCTACAATCTTCTCCCATCCACAAATTTGTATCAGATTTGTCAACTCAAAACCACGGAAATCATCTAACTGGACCTGTCTCTCTGGTATCATGCCCCAATGGCGTATTATGTTCTCATATCGAGTTAATGTTTCTGCATCATGGAATCTTTGCACACCTCCTATTAGCTCTCTGGTGCGGGCTGCGTCGGAGGATAAACCAACTTTTTTTTTACCTTTTGATGTTCTCTTCTGTGACATCCTACACAATTAAGGAACGAAGTGCATCAAGTTCTTGAAATAAGAAAACGATAAAGAATATCATTGTCATGCACAAATCCCCCAAACTTTCTTCAAAATGTGTTCAATATTCAACGCATGGAAGTTACTGTAACATCAATATTGCATTAATGAGAAAAACTCAAAACTATGGATCTATCATGCACTTTTTGAAAATTCGACCCATGATTAAGTGACCAACTTCAGTCCCGAGCATCATCGAGAAATATTAAAATTTTCCCAGACAAGGTCTGGGCATATGAAAGTACTCATTGTGGTCTAGCATATATCCAAATTTCACTACAATCGGAGGTCGTTTGGTTAGGAAAATACATGGACGAAGTTAGTGACGTGAGTTGATATGGCTTAGCAATTTATTTGGTTATGTGCACATATATGTGAGGCTAACGTTTTCCAATGAAATTCCATGAGATTTCTCGTCTAGTACACCTCACATTAACAATGTAAATCATCACACAAATGAAAAGTTCAAAATTTAGAATCATATGTCTCATTGACATTTAATCGAACACGTTGTGTGCATTGGAAATTTCCTTCACTTTGTTTTTGATTTACACTTAGGGCTAGTCCACAAATCACAATTTAATCACAATTCACCACTTACCCAATTCGAAAATGTAATGAAATCAAAGAAGAACTTTAAACTTTGCATAGAAATTCAATTTCTTACCTTGAGATCTTTGTGAAAGGAAGGTAAAAGCTTTGCTCCAAAATTCTTGATAATATATGCCAATGTTGGGAATAATGTGGGGTTAGGGTGAAGATGTGCAAGAGTGTTGGTGATTGATGTTGTGTGTGAAGGTGGATTTGGGGGGAGGGAGAGGCATGTGCTCGTGTGGAGGTGTTTTAGGGAGGGTTTGGGGTGGATTTGTTAAACCCGTCACTTAGACACCATGCGGCCGCATGGTGTACTTGGTCTTCCCCCATTTACTTTCGGTCGCATGGACCCCTTGTCCATGCGGCCGCATGGACAAAACCCAAAATTTTTTTTTTTAAAAAACAAACTTATAATTTTAACCCCAAATACACCATGAATTTTAAAAATCCCCCTACATTGGTTTTCAAATTCAAAATTGACTCGACTTTACATATTCCAAATTTTTTTTATCTCGAAAAATAAAACGAACGACGTTGAACCACGAAATTCATTACTTCACACTCAAACACCTAAAATACTTTCTTTAACCCCGACTCATGCAACTATAAACGTGTAGTGCCTAGACTATCATGCATGAATGATCGATGACCTAATAAAAATATGAAATGTAAACAAATTCCTAAACAAATGTAGTAAAATAAATTGAAGGATACAGTGGGTTGCCTTCCACCCAGCGCTAGTTTATAGTCGATAGTTCGACTTTCCTGTATCTTCTTCACGTTGGGTTGTTGAGTTGCACAGTGGACTTCTGCTTAGGGAAATTACAGCCCCAATAATGTTTCAGTCTTTGCCCATTGACGATGAAAGTGCCTTTGGTCTCGTGACTCACTTCAATAGCCCCATATTGCATCGCCTTAGTTATGGTATAGGGACCTGACCACCTTGTTCTTAGCTTTCCTGGGAAGAGTTTGAGTCTAGAATTGTACAATAACACTTTCTGGCCAACTTCAAACTCTCGCCTCTGAATGTTTAAATCATGCCATCTCTTGGTGCGCTCCTTGATCAACTTTGAGTTCTCATAAGCTTCCATTCTCATCTCATCCAATTCATTAAGTTGTAGCAGTCGTTTTTCACCAGCAGTCTTGAGATCCATATTCAACTGTTTCATAGCCCAATATGCTCGATGCTCCAACGCCAATGGTAGATGACACGCTTTCCCAAAAACCAGGCGGTATGGATACATTCCTATTGGTGTCTTAAACGTTGTTCTGTAAGCCCACAGTGCATCGTCAAACTTCTTAGACCAATCTTTTCGGGATGAGTTCACTGTAACTTCCAGTATTCTCTTTAACTGCCTGTTTGAAA
>NW_019259833.1:43443-44601 GCF_002742605.1 Olea europaea var. sylvestris
TGATGGATTTTGCAGTGTAAATGACTCTTCAATCATTTTATCAATCATGTCAACCCTGAAACATCTCTCAGTCTCTATTGGCAGTTTCATGACCTTGAAGACATTGAATGAAACCTGTTCTTCTCCCAATCTCAGTATCAACTGCCCATCCTGAACGTCGATCAGAGCTCTTCCTGTGGCCAAGAATGGTCTGCCCAATATCAAAGGAACATCTTTATCTTCTTCCATATTCAGAATCAGAAAGTCTACTGGGAATATGAACTTCTCCACTTTAACCAGCACGTCTTCAATTATTCCTCGTGGATGTGTCAATGATCTGTCAGCCAGCTGTAAGGTCACCGTGGTAGCTTTAGCTTCTCCCAATCCTAATTTCCTGAAAACAGACAATGGCATTAAGTTAATAATTGCACCAAGATCACATAAAACTTTATCAAAATAAAATTCACCAATGGTACAAGGGATAGTGAAACTCCCTGGATCTTTCAATTTTGGCAAGAGCTTTCTCTGAATTCTGGCACTGCACTCCTCTGTTAGCATAACTATCTCGTGATCTCCTAGCTTCCTTTTGTTTGATAGGATGTCTTTCAGGAATTTTGCATAGCTAGGCATCTGAACCAGTGTTTCAGCGAATGGGATGTTGATATGGAGCTTCTTGAAGACCTCAAGAAACTTCTTGTATTGCTGTTCCATCTTTTGCTTCTTCAGCCTCTGTGGGAACGATATGGGTGGCTCATAGGGGTTCACAGCTACAGTTTCTTTATCCCTTGAATTTCTTTTATTTGCTCTCGGTGTTGGCTCTTCTGTCTGTTCTTCTTGTTCCAGAATCTCTTCTACTTCAGGAGACACCTCTTCAATGTTTGCCACGGGCTTATTCACTTGTCTCTCAGGCAATTCCACTCCACTTCTCGTTGTTATAGCCTTTGCATGCTCTTTCGGATTGATATGGGTGGCTCATAGGGGTTCACAGCTACAGTTTCTTTATCCCTTGAATTTCTTTTATTTGCTCTCGGTGTTGGCTCTTCTGTCTGTTCTTCTTGTTCCAAAATCTCTTCTACTTCAGGAGACACCTCTTCACTGTTTGCCACGGGCTTATTCACTTGTCTCTCAGGCAATTCCACTCCACTTCTCGTTGTTATAGCCTTTGCATGCTCTTTCGGA
>NW_019259834.1:0-1053 GCF_002742605.1 Olea europaea var. sylvestris
TTGTTCCGGCGCGATTTTTTGTTTCCGATCAACCAGTCAAATTTGGGCCCATTCCGACTCATTCGAGAAAAATGACGAAATTGTCCCCGGTGCGATTTTTGTTCCTGATAAACCAGTCAAATTTGAGTCCATTCCGACACAGTCGCGAAAAATGACAAAATTGCCCCTAGCGCGGTTTTTTTTCCGATCAACCTGTCAAATTTTAACCCATTTCGACACAGTTACGAAAAATGACGAAATTACCCCCGGCACGGTTTTTTTTCCCGATCAACCAGTCAAATTTTAGCCCATCTCAACACAGTTGCGAAAAATGACGAAATTGTCCCCGGCGTGATTTTTTATTTCCGATCAACCTGTCAAATTTTAGCCCATTCCGACACAGTCGCGATAAATAACGAAACTGCCCCTGGCGCGATTTTTGTATCCGATCAACCAGTCAAATTTGAGCCCATTCCGACACAGTCGATAAAAATGACGAAATTGCCCCGGGGCGATTTTTGTTCCCGATCAACCCGTCAAATATGAGCCCATTCCGACATAGTCGTGAAAAATTACGAAATTGCCCCCGACGCGATTTTTGTTTCCAAATCAACCTATCAAATTTTAGCCCATTTCGACACAGTTACGAAAAATGACGAAATTACCCTCGGCGCGATTTTTGTTCCCGATCAACCTGTCAAATTTGAGCCCATTCCGACACAATCGCGAAAAATGACGAAATTGCCCCCAGCGCGGTTTTTTGTTTCCGATGAACCTGTCAAATTTTAGCCCATTACGACACAGTTGCGAAAAATGACGAAATTACCCTCGACGTGATTTTTGTTCCCGATCAACCTGTCAAATTTGAGCCCAGTCCGACACAGTCGAGAAAAATGATGAAATTGCCCTCGGCGCGATTTTTCTTTCCGGTCAACATGCCAAATTTCAGTCCATTCCGACACAGTCGAGAAAAATGAAGAAATTGCCCCCAACGCAATTTTCGTTTCCGATAAACCAGTCAAATTTTAGCCGATTCTGACACCGTCCCGAAAAATGACGAAATTGCCCCCGGAA
>NW_019259835.1:0-1053 GCF_002742605.1 Olea europaea var. sylvestris
AAAAGTTTCTTTTCTTCTGTGCCCTCTGGCATAGTCTAAGAAGTAGATAGTATACTTAGGTTCCATACTCTTAGTCCCTGTCCCTTTTATATTCATTATTTTAAAAATGAGTTTGAGAAAAATCAAGTTTTAAAATAATGGTAGAAAAACATGGACTAAATAAATATTAACCTAAGCTATCTATTTAAATGCAGATCCAAACTTCGGGCACCGCCATGGCCACTAAAAACCATTGTTAGATCTGCAGTTGGCCACCGTTATCATCATACATAGATCTATCTATTTTACATGCAGATCTAAACCTGTTTTGGATCAATAGTTGGCCATGGTCTTGTGCTGCAGTCCGCGATTTGGACAGTGTGCATTACTTCTGCCTTTGGTTGTGGGTTTTTGGCTGAAATTGTGATGCAGGGGGTGGTACTGGTGGTCAGTTGGACGAGATGATAGTGGTGGTGATGGTGGTTTGTGGAGTTGATGGTGGATTTGAGGAGGAGGTGGTAGTGTTGTGGATGTAAGATGAAAATGGTTGTGATTGTGGTGGCAAATAGTGAATTTAAGGTGCCAATGACAATTTAGGTGGTGTCGACGATGGTGGAGTGGGGTGGGGGAGATGAAGAGTAGTTCATGACCAATTAATTGATTAATTGTGACCAGTAAATTTGATAATTTACAGTTGATAATTAAGTTGTGACGTATAAAAATGTGTGATTTGAGATTAAATTTGTAATTGTAGCTCGTAATGTGTTTTTGTGATTATGACATTGTTATGATTTGTGCTAGTATGTAATCGTGATATATAAATTGTATGTTATTTTGATCTTGACATATTTTAATTAATTGACGGGTCACAATTTTTGAAAGAATTCAACAAGCTTCTTAAATTTGAAAAGTTTATTTTGAAACTATGATAATTATGTATTTATTCCTAAGAACAAACATTAACAGGCCCATATCAATGTTAGTATAAAATATAAATCAAACAAATATTGCTATTTATTCCAAGTCAAGTTAAAAAAAAAAAAAAAAAAAAAAAAAAAAAAAAAAAAAAAAAAA
>NW_019259836.1:0-1053 GCF_002742605.1 Olea europaea var. sylvestris
AGGGCTAAACGAACCCTATAAAATCGTCTATATATACCCAATGATTATCATCCTTCCAATAAACATTTAGATTTATAAAAGGAATTCCGCAAGTCATCGTCACAGCACAATGTTGAAAATTCCGAGTCAAATTTGTATTTCGCACTTAGATTCTATCTTCAACAAAGCGTCAGAAATCAATTTAAAGCAAAAATTCAGACAAAAAGTGAATGATTGAACACACCAGATGAGCGAAGAATCAGAAAGTTTTCTGATTTCAGAACAACTAAAGAGTAACTTTGAATTTTCATGTGATTTTTTGAAGTGGACGTTTGAGTCCCACCGAAAAGGAGAATTTTGGTTACAATTTGAATTAATTGTAAAATTAAAAGCATTTAAACAAAGTAAATGGGTAGTTATAAATTATAAAAGATTAGGTCAATTTCAAAATTCAAAATCAAAAGAAGTACAAGTCCTAATTTCCACCATGATTTAAAATACATTGCTATTAAAAATAAATTGAAAGAGAAAAAGGTGCAATCATGCAATTAAAGAGAAGACTTGCCACAATCGTCAAAACACCAAACGCTATATCTAGTTTCAAATATCGTTAAGAGATGTATTCCGTATTCGAAGAACAATCGACCCTTTTTAAATTTGTCCCGAGCGAATTCCCGTCTATATTGACATGTGTAACTTTTCTTGCTCTGTACAAGCTTGTTAAGACGAACTTTACGTGTTCGACGTGCCTTTTCATGACTCATTTGTATCCCAGGGTCATATTCATCATCTTTAGCCGCTGTAAAGACAACACATTCTGATCAACTAAAATGAAATTGAGAAAAATAATATGCACTACATTTGGACGTGATTCAGTAGTTTACACTACAAAATCAATTTAGACAACAAGATAATTGTCAAGAAAAAAATAATTATGAAGATAACCACATTCTGATAATTTGAAAAATGAAATTTAGAAATAAAGCACCAAATATGGAACTAGTTTGGCAGTTCCATTTCACAATTCTTATACTTTTGCTTCTAGTTTTTATAGAAGAGTTTCTCGAATAAGTT
>NW_019259837.1:0-1053 GCF_002742605.1 Olea europaea var. sylvestris
GATTTCAATCCAATTAGACTGACATTTCGCAAAAAACGAACAAACCCGAAGTTATCATGAAATCAAAAACTACTTTTCATTGGTTTGATTCCAATCAAATAAGATTAGCAATCCGTCGAAAACGAACAATCCCGAAGTTATCATGAAATCAAAAATCACTTTTCACTAGCTCGATTCCAATCGAATTAGACTAACAATTTTTCCAAAGACGAACAAACCCGATGTTATCAAGAAATCGAAAGCCACTTTTCATTGGCTCGATTCCAATCGAATTAGACTAGCAATTTGCCAAAGACAAACAAACCCGATGTTGTCAAGAAATCGAAAGCCACTTTTCATTGGCTCGATTCTAATCGAATTAGATGTGCAATTTGCCAAAAACGAACAAACCCGAAAGTTCTCAGGAAATAAAAAACCACTTTCCATTGGCTCGATTCCAATCGAATTAGACTGGCATTTCGCCAAAAACTAACAAACCCGAAGTTATCATGAAATCAAAAACAACTTTTCATTGGCTCGATTCCAATCGAATTAGACTAGCATTTCGCCAAAAACGAACAAACCCGAAGTCATCATGAAATCAAAAATTACTTTTCGTTGGCTCGATTCCAATCGAATTAAACTAGCAATTCGCCAAAACGAACCAACCAGAAGTTATCATGAAATCAAAAATTACTTTTCATTGGCTCGATACCAATCGAATTAGACTAGCATTATGCGAAAAATGAACAAACCCGAAGTTATCTTTAAATCAAAAACCACTTTTCATTTGCTCGATTCCAATCGAATTAGACTAGCAATTTGCCAAAGACGACCAAACCCGATGTTATCATGAAAATGAAAACCACTTTTCATTGGCTCGATTCCAATCGATTTGAACTACTAATTTATCGAAAACTATCAAACCCGAAGCTATCATGAAATTGAAAACCAGTTTTCATTGGCTCGATTCCAATCGAATTAGATTAGTAAATTTTCGAAAACGATCAAACCCGAAGTTATTATGAAATCGAAAGCCACTTTTCATTGGCTCGAATCCAATTGAAATAGATT
>NW_019259838.1:0-1053 GCF_002742605.1 Olea europaea var. sylvestris
CCATTGGAATCGGCCCAATGAAAAGTGGTTTTTCATTTCATAATAACTTTGGGTTTGTTCGTTTTTGGCGAATTGCTAGACTAATTCTATTGTAATCGAGCCAACGAAAAGTGGCATTTGATTTCATAATAACTTTGGGTTTGTTCATTTTTGGCTAATTGTTGTCTAATTCGATTGGACTCGATCCAACGAATAGTGGTTTTTGATTTCATGATAACTTCTGATTCGTTCGTTTTTGGCTAATTGCGAGTCTAATTCGATTGGAATCTAGCCAATGAAAAATGGTATTTGATTTCAAGATAACTTCAAGTTCGTTCGTTTTTGGCGAATTGCTAGTCTAATTCGATTGGAATCGACCCAATGATTAGTGGTTTTTGATTTTGTGATAATATTGGGTTTGTACATTTTTTGAGAATTACTAGTCTAATTCGATTGGAATCGAGCCAACAAAAATGGTTTTTATTTCTTGATAACTTCAGGTTTGTTCGTTTTTATGCAAATTGCTAGTCTAATTCGATTGTAATTGGCCCAATGAAAAGTGGTTTTTGATTTCATGATAACCTCGGGTTTGTTCGTTTTTGACGAATTACTAGTCTAATTCGATTGTAATCGAGCCAACGAAAAGTGGTTTTTGATTTCATAATAACTTCGGGTTTGTTCGTTTTTGACGAATTGCTATCTAATTCGTTTGGACTCGATCCAACGAATATTGGTTTTTGATTTCATGATAACTTCGGGTTTATTCATTGTTGGCAAATTGCTAGTCTAATTCGATTGGAATCGAGCCAATGAAAATTAGCTTTTGATTTCTTGATAACTTCGGGTTTGTTCGTTTTCGATGAACTGCTAGTCTAATTCGACTGGAATCTAACCAATGAAAAGTGGCTTTTGATTTCATGATAACTTTCATTTTGTTTATTTTTGGAAAATTACTAGTCTAATTCGATTGGAATCGGGCCGATGAAAAGTGGATTTTGATTTCGTGATAGCTTTGGTTTGTTCATTTTTGGCGAATTACTGTCTAATTCGATTTGAATCGATCCAATGAATAGT
>NW_019259839.1:0-1053 GCF_002742605.1 Olea europaea var. sylvestris
TTTTTTTTTTGAACTAATGTCTGAATTTGAAAGATTCATTTAATAGAAAGATTTAATGTAGCCGAATTCAAATTACATCACTTACAAATTAGAGTCCGTTTGGTGCACATTTTTTAGATGAAAATGCATTTTAAACATCATATCGCGGGTCCCCCATTAGAGTGTAGAAGTCAAAAATTGTGTGCTGATGTGACGGAAAAAATGCATTTTTGGCTCCAAAAATGAGTACCAAACAGGGGCTTAAGGGTTTAGTTATAAATTGGGAAGATAGTATTTTTAAAGATAATTAATATTATAAGTAGTATTTTTTAATAACATTACCATCACATAGTAAAGTATGAATTACTTTTTTATATTGGGGCATATATGAATTTTTCCCATAATTTTAATTGCAAAAAATTAACTAACTTAAAATGGGCCCACTAAATTAATCCTATAAAAATCTGCCCAAATAAACTGGATGTGCCCAAGATAATTTCTGCAAAATTAGCCCAATTTGCATATCATTATAAATGGTAGATGAATTTGATCAATTTTAATTGACCCAATAATGAAATATGCTATAATATCCAACAATGTAGAAGAAAACACGTATTTTGAAAACAATATAGTCATCTTCTTACTCAAGCTGATTGTATTTCAACCATTTCAGACCCGCCTCAAATTCATTCTCCCAACGTGAATCTCAAGATTAAAACAATACAGAAGCCAAAAAAATTGATTTTATGGAGAAATCTGAATTTTAATTTAAAAATAAAAGTATTCTTCCACAAAACTGAATTTTTGCAGATTGCTCCATACTCATCAAGGCCGAGTTTAGATTGGCTTTAATACTAAATGAAAGAATGAATATTGATCCAAAATAATTATGCGGAAACAACTTGGATTGAAAAAACGAAAAGAAAAATGCTAGTGGTACATAATAAAATGTACCTAAGGGTGTACATCCCCCTCACATGGGGTGTGGGGGCCACTCGAATAAATGTTTTTTATTCGGGTGGATCCCACACTCCATGTGAGAGGGGTGTACACGCTTAGGTACACCCCTGTGTA
>NW_019259840.1:0-1053 GCF_002742605.1 Olea europaea var. sylvestris
GTGTGCAAAAGTTACGCTGAATTCTTCGTACGCCGACTCTCCAAGTGTTCCAAATATGCAAGTGCTCATTCTTTCGAAAAATGACCGAAATCTGACGAAGTCTTAAGTTTAATCCAAAATGGTCGCTACATTTTCAAAAAGCATTTATGGGCCCGAAACGGACACCGTGTGCAAAAGTTACGCTGAATTCTTTGTACGCCGAATCTCCAACCGTTCCAAATATGCAAGTGCTCATTCTTTCAAAAAATGGTCGAAATCCCTCATACGTCACGACGAAGTCTTAAGTTCAATCCAAAACGGTCGCTACATTTCCAAAAAGTACTTATGGGCCCGAAACGAACACCGTGTGCAAAAGTTACGCTCAATTCTCCGTACGCCGACTATCCAAGCGTTCCAAATATGCAAGTGCTCATTCTTTCGAAAAATGGCCGAAATCCCTCGTACGTCATGACGAAGTCTTAAGTTCAATCCAAAATGGTCTCTACATTTCCAAAAAGTACTTATGGGCCCGAAACGGACACCGTGTGCAAAAGTTACGCTCAATTCTCCGTACTCCAACTATCCAGGCGTTCCAAATATGCATTTTTCATTCTTTCGAAAAATGGCCGAAATCCCTCATACGTCACGACGAAGTCTTAAGTTCAATCCAAAATGGTCGCTACATTTCCAAAAAGTACTTATGGGCCCGAAACGGACACCGTGGAAAAAAGTTACGCTCAATTCTTCGTACGCCGACTCTCCAAGCATTCCAAATATCTAAGTGCTCAGTCTTTCGAAAAATCGCTGAAATTCCTCATATGTCACGAGGAAGTTGTAAGTTCAATCCAAAACGGTCGCTACACTTCCAAAAAGTACTTAGGGGCCCGAAACGGACACCGTGTGCAAAAGTTACGCTGAATTTTTCATACGCCGACTCTCCAAGTGTTCCAAATATGTAAGTGCTCATTCTTTCGAAAAATGGCCAAAATTTGACGAAGTCTTAAGTTCAATCCAAAACGGTCGCTACATTTCCAAAAAGTACTTATGGGCCCGAAATGGACACCGTGTGCAAAA
>NW_019259841.1:0-1053 GCF_002742605.1 Olea europaea var. sylvestris
ACGCACGTTGTAGTTTCTCTCTCTATATCTTTTTTCCATTTCTCGTTTTTTGTGATCATCCTAATACTTCCCCGACACCATCATCGGTCATCCTCGACTACAACCTCTCTAGCTCAGTCCCCCAAGGTCGGAGGCTTGAAGAAAGTTTTTTCTTTGGAGAGATGAAGAGGATACGCTAAGGAGAAGTGACAGACAATTGGAGAATAAGGAAGGTACTGGAGGAGTTTTGTGACATTTTGTTTGGATAGAAAATGAATTAGGGTTAAAGAGTGGGGTGGTAAGGTATATCTAATTTTTGAAAGAATAAAGTTAAAATCTGATTTTTGATATGATAATTTAAAAATTAGGATTATGTGTAATTTTCTATAATTTTATTGACAATATAATGAGATGATGATGTAGTGTGGGTCCAAATTAATTAAGTTTATGACTTTCATTAAGCCCTTGTTTGAGCCCAATTTTTTTGGGGACAATGTATTTTCGAGTAATGACTTTTTGGAGAATGTGTAATTAGAAAATAAGGATATTTTTAGATTTACACAGAGAATTATTTTATGAAATAATGCTTGGTTGAAAAAAAAGTTTTAAAAAACGAATTTTGAAAATAATGGCGCTTAAACAAGAACTATGCCCGCGTTTTGCCCCATTTTTTTCAAATTAAAATGGATGGAATAGTACTTTTTTTTTTTAGAATGAGTGGTTGAAAAAGAAGGAAAAGATTTTTATTTACGTATAATATTATTTTATGAAAAATTGTATGATTAAAAATGAAAGAGAAAAAAATGAAATTTAATTTAATGGGGGCCAAGTAACTGGTTCAAAGTCCCAATTGTCGGTTCTTGAAAATCGGCCATTGGAGCACTAAAAGTAATTGAGTTTAGCAAAAAACCAACTTCAAATTAATTTTGAAGAGTAACGTTATTTAGTACCACTAATATTATAATATCGGTCTAAATAGTACTAGGCCTTCGTTTGATAGCAATTTTTCACACCAAAAAATTAAATTTTTAATCATTATTTTATTATTCCAGCCATCATTTTTTACTTCTTCAC
>NW_019259842.1:0-1053 GCF_002742605.1 Olea europaea var. sylvestris
CGCGATTTTTGTTCCCGATCAACCTGTCAAATTTGAGCCCATTCCGACACAGTAGCGAAAAATGACGAAATTGCCCCAGGCGCTGTATTTGTTCACGATCAACCCGTCAAAATGGAGCCAATTCCGACACAGTCGCGAAAAGTGACGAATTTACCAACGGCGCGATTTTTGTTTCCGATCGACCAGGCAAATTTTAGCTCATTCCGACACAGTCTCGAAAAAAGACGAAATTGCCCCCGGCGCGATTTTTGTTTCTGATCAACCAGTCAAATTTTAGTTCATTCCGACAAAGTCGCGAAAAATGACGAATTTGCCCCCGGCTCGGTTTTTGTTTCTGATCAACCAGTCAAATTTTAGCCCATTCCGACACAGTCGCGAAAATGACGAAATTGCCCCCGGCGCGGTTTTTGTTTCCGATCCACCTGTCAAATTTTAGCCCATTCCGACACAGTCGCGAAAATGACGAAATTGCCCCCGGCGCGGTTTTTGTTTCCGATCCACCTGTCAAATTTTAGCCCATTCCGACACAGTCGCGAAAAATGACGAAATTGCCCCCGGCGCGATTTTTGTTTCTGATCAACCAGTCAAATTTTAGACCATTCCGACACCATCGCAAAAAATGACGAAGTTGCCCCTGGCGCAGTTATTGTTTTTGATCGACCTGTCAAATTTTAGCTCATTCCGACACCGTCGCGAAAAATGACGAAATAGCCCCCGGTACGATTTTTGTTCCCGATCCACCTGTCAAATTTGAGCCCATTTCGACACCATTGCAAAAAATGACGAAATTGCCCCCGGAGCGGTTTTTGTTTCCGATCCACCTGTCAAATTTTAGCCCATTCCGACACAGTCGCGAAAAATGACGAAATTGCCCCCGGCGCGATTTTTGTTCTCGATCGACCTGTCAAATTTGAGACCAATCCGACACAGTCGCGAAAAATGACGAGTTTGCCCCCGGTGCGATTTTTGTTTCCTATGAACCAGTCAAATTTTAGACTATTCCGACACAGTCGCGAAAAATGACGGAATTGCCCCCGGCGCGATTTTTATTTC
>NW_019259843.1:0-1053 GCF_002742605.1 Olea europaea var. sylvestris
TGAGGAAATTGTCACCGGCGAGATTTTTGTTTCTGATCAATCTGCCAAATTTTAGCCGATTCCGACACCGTCGCGAAAAATGATGAAATTTTCCCCGGCACGATTTTTGTTTACGATCAATCTGTCAAATTTTAGTCGATTCCGACACCGTCGCGAAAAATGATGAAATCGCCCCCGGTGCGATTTTTGTTTCTGATCAATCAGTCAAATTTTAGCCGATTCCGACACCGTCGCGAAAAATGACGAAATTGCCTCGGCGCGATTTTTGTTTACGATCAATATGTCAAATTTTAGCCGATTCCGACACCGTCGAGAAAAATGACGAAATTGCCCCCAGCTCGATTTTTTTCCCATTAATCTGTCAAATTTTAGCCGATTCCAACACCGTCGTGAAAAATGACGAAATTGCCCCAGGCGCGATTTTTGTTTCCGATCAATCTGTCAAATTTTTGCCCATTCCGAAACCGTCACGAAAAATGACGAAATTGCCCCCGGCGCGATTTTTGTTTCCAATTAATCTATCAAATTTTAGCCGATTCCGACACTGTCGTGACAAATGACGAAATTGCCCGCGGCGCGATTTCTGTTTCCGATCAATCTGTCAAATTTTTGCCCATTCCGACACCGTCGCGAAAAATGACGAAATTGACGCCGGCGCGATTTTTGTTTTCGATCAACTGTCAAATTTTAGTCGATTCCGACACCGTCGCGAAAAATGATGAATTGCCCCCGGCGCGATTTTTGTTTACGATCAATCGGTCAAATTTTAGCCGATTCCGACACCGTCGCGAAAAATGACGAAATTGCCCCCGACGCAATTTTTGATTCCGATTAATCTGTCAAATTTTAGCCGATTCCGACACCGTCGTGAAAAATTACGATATTGCCCCCGGCACGATTTTTGTTTTCGATCAATCAGTCAAATTTTAGCCCATTCCGACACGGTCGTGAAAAATTACGAAATTTTCCACGGCGCGATTTTTGTTTCCGATCAATCTGTCAAATTTTAGTCGATTCCGACACCGTCGCGAAAAATGATGAAATCGCCCCCGG
>NW_019259844.1:0-10303 GCF_002742605.1 Olea europaea var. sylvestris
CGACGGTGTCGGAATGGGCTAAAATTTGATAGGTTGATCGGATACAATAATCGCGCAGGGGGCAATTTCGTCATTTTTTACGATGGTTTCGGAATGGGCTAAAATTTAACGGATTGATCGGAAACAAAAATCGCGCCGGGGGCAATTTCGACATTTTTCGTGACGGTGTTGGAATGGGCTAAAATTTGACAGGTTGATCGGAAACAAAAATCGCGCAAGGGGCAATTTCGTCATTTTTCGCGACGGTGTCGGAATGGACCAAAATTTGACTGATTGAATGGAAACAAAAATCGTGACGCGGGAAATTCCTCATTTTTCGCAACGGTGTCGGAATGGGCTAAAATTTGACAGATTGATCGGAAACAAAAATCGCGCCGGGGGCAATTTCGTCATTTTTCGCGACGGTGTTGGAATGGGCAAAAATTTGACAGATTGATCGGAAACAAAAATCGAGCCTGGGGAAATTTATTCATTTTTCGCGACGGTGTCGGAATCGGCTAAAATTTGACTGATTGCTCAGAAACAAAAATCGTGCCGGGGGAAAGTCGGAATCGGGTCAAATTTGACTGATTGATCGGAAACAAAAATCGCGCAGGGGGCAATTTCGTCATTTTTCGCGACGATGTTGGAATGGGCTCAAATTTGACCGATTGATCGGAAACAAAAATCGCGCCGGGGGCATTTTCGTCATTTTTCGCGACGATGTCGGAATGTGCAAAAATTTGACAGATTGATCAGAAACAAAAATCGCACCGTGGGCAATTTCGTCATTTTTCGCGACGGTGTCGGAATGGGCTCAAATTTGACTGATTGGTCGGAAACAAAAATCGCGCCGGGGGCAGTTTCGTCATTTTTCGTGACGGTGTCGGAATGGGCTAGAATTTGACTGATTGATCCGAAACAAAAATCGCGCCGGGGACAATTTCGTCATTTTTCGAGACGGTGTCGGAATGGGCACAAATTTGACTGATTGATCGGAAACAAAAATCGCGCCGGGTGCAATTTCGTCATTTTTCTCGACGGTGTCTTAGTGGGCTCAAATTTGACTGATTGATCGGAAACAAAAATCGTCCCGGAGGCAATTTCGTTATTTTTCGCGACGGTGTTGGAATGGGCAAAAATTTGACAGATTGATCGGAAACAAAAATCGCGCCGGGGGCAATTTCGTCATTTTTTGCGACGGTGTCGGAATCGGCTAAAATTTGACAGATTAATCTTAAACAAAAATCGCGCCGGGGGCAGTTTGGTCATTTGTCGCGACGGTGTCGGAATCGGCTAAAATTTGATAGATTGATCGAAAACAAAAATCGCGCCGGGGGAAATTCCTCATTTTTCGCAACGGTGTCGGAATGGGCTAAAATTTGACTGATTGATGGGAAACAAAAATCGCGACGGGGCAATTTTGTCATTTTTCGCGACGGTGTTGGAATGGTCAAAAATTTGACAGATTGATCGGAAACAAAAATCGTGTCGGGGGCAATTTTGTCATTTTTGGCGACGGTGTCGGAATCGGCTAAAATTTGACTGATTGCTCAGAAACAAAATCGCGCCGGGGGAAAGTCCGAATCGGGTCAAATTTGACTGATTGATCGGAAACAAAAATCGCGCAGGGGGCAATTTCGTCATTTTTCGCGACGATGTTGGAATGGGCACAAATTTGACTGATTGATCGGAAACAAAATCGCGCCGGGGGCATTTTCGTCATTTTTCGAGACGGTGTCGGAATGGGCAAAAATTTGACAGATTGATCGGAAACAAAAATCGCGCCGGGGGCAATTTCGTCATTTTTGGCGACGGTGTCGGAATCGGCTAAAATTTGACTGATTGCTCAGAAACAAAAATCGCGCCGGGGGAAAGTCGGAATCGGGTAACAAAAATCGCGACGGGGCAATTTCGTCATTTTTCGCGACGGTGTTGAAATGGTCAAAAATTTGACAGATTGATCGGAAACAAAAATCGTGTCGGGGGCAATTTCGTCATTTTTGGCGACGGTGTCGGAATGGGCTAAAATTTGACTGATTGCTCAGAAACAAAATCGCGCCGGGGGAAAGTCCGAATCGGGTCAAATGTAACTGATTGATCGGAAACAAAAATCGCGCTGGGGGCAATTTCGTCATTTTTCGCGACGATGTTGGAATGGGCACAAATTTGACTGATTGATCGGAAACAAAAATCGCGCCGGGGGCATTTTCGTCATTTTTCGAGACGGTGTCGGAATGGGCAAAAATTTGACAAATTGATCGGAAACAAAAATCGCGCCGGGGGCAATTTCGTCATTTTTGGCGACGGTGTCGGAATCGGCTAAAATTTGACTGATTGCTCAGAAACAAAAATCGCGCCGGGGGAAAGTCCGAATCGGGTCAAATTTGACTGATTGATTGGAAAGAAAAATCGCCCAGGGGCAATTTCGTCATTTTTTGCGACGATGATGGAATGGGCTCAAATTTGACTGATTGATCGGAAACAAAAATCGAGCCGCGGGCATTTTCGTCATTTTTCGCGACGGTGTCGGAATGTGCAAAAATTTGACAGATTGATCGGAAACAAAAATCGCACCGTGCGCAATTTCGTCATTTTTCGTGACGGTGTCGGAACGGGCTCAAATTTGACTGATTGGTCGGAAACAAAAATCGCGCCGGGGCAATTTCGTCATTTTTCGCGACGGTGACGGAATGGGCTCAAATTTGACTGATTGATCCGAAACAAAAATCGCGCCGGGGACAATTTCGTCATTTTTCGCGACGGTGTCGGAATGGGCACAAATTTGACTGATTGATCGGAAACAAAAATCGCGACGGGGGCAATTTAATCATTTTTCTCGACGATGTTGGAATGGGCTCAAATTTGATTGAATGATCGGAAACAAAAATCGCCTCGAAGGCAATTTCGTCATTTTTCGCGACGGTGTTGGAATGGGGAAAAATTTGACAGATTGATAGGAAACACAAATCGCGCCGGGGGCAATTTCGTCATATTTGGCGACGGTGTCGGAATCGGCTAAAATTTGACTGATTGCTCAGAAACAAAAATCGTGCCTGGGGAAAGTCGGAATCGGGTCAAATTTGACTGATTGATCGGAAACAAAAATCGCGCAGGGGGCAATTTCGTCATTTTTCGCGACGATGTGTGAATGGGCTCAAATTTGACTGATTGATCGGAAACAATAATCGCGCTGGGGGCAATTTCGTCATTTTTCGCGACGGTGTCGGAATGGGCTCAAATTTGACTGATTGGTCGAAAACGAAAATCGCGCCGGGGGCAATTTCATCATTTTTCGCGACGGTGTCGAAATGGGCTCAAATTTGACTGATTGATCTGAAACAAAAATCGCGCCGGGGACAATTTCGTCATTTGTTGCGACGGTGTCGGAATGGGCAAAAATTTGACAGATTAATCTTAAAAAAAATCGCGCTGGGGGCAGTTTGGTCATTTTTCGCGACGGTGTTGGAATGGGCTCAAATTTGACTGATTGATCGGAAACAATAATCGCGCCGGGGGCTTTTTCGTCATTTTTCACGACGTTGTCGGAATAGGCACAAATTTGACTGATTGATCGGAAACAAAAATCGCGCCGGGGGCAATTTCATCATTTTTCTCGACGGTGTCTTAATGGGCACAAATTTGACCGATTGATCGGAAACAAAAATCGCCCCGGAGGCAATTTCGTCATTTTTCGAGACGGTGTTGGAATGGACAAAAATTTGACAGATTGATCGGAAACAAAAATCGCGCCGGGGGCAATTTCGTCATTTTTTGCGACGGTGTCGGAATCGGCAAAAATTATACAGATTAATCTTAAACAAAAATCGCGTCGGGGGCAGTTTTGTCATTTTTCGCGACGGTGTCGAAATCGGCTTAAATTCGACTGATTGATCGGAAACAAAAATCGCACCGGGGGAAATTCCTCATTTTTCGCAACGGTGTCAGAATGGGCTAAAATTTGGCTGATTGATGGGAAACAAAAATCGCGACGGGGCAATTTCGTCATTTTTCGCGACGATGTTGGAATGGGCTCAAATTTGACTGATTGATCGAAAACAAAAATCGCGCCGGGGGCATTTTCGTCATTTTTCGCGACGGTGTCGGAAAGTGCAAAAAATTGACAGATTGATCGGAAACAAAAATCGAACCGGGCGCAATTTCGTCATTTTTCGCGACGGTGTCGGAATGGGCTCAAATTAGACTGATTGGTCGGAAACAAAAATCGCGCCGGGGCAATTTCGTCATTTTTCGCAACGGTGTCGAAATGTGCTCAAATTTGACTGATTGATCCGAAACAAAAATCGCGTCGGGGACAATTTCGTCATTTTTCGCGACGGTGTCGGAATGGGCACAAATTTGACTGATTGATCGGAAACAAAAATCGCGCCGGGGGCAATTTAATCATTTTTCTCGACGATGTTGGAATGGGCTCAAATTTGACTGAGTGATCGGAAAAAAAAATCGCCCCGGAGGCAATTTCGTCATTTTTCGCGACGGTGTTGGGATGGGCAAAAATTTGACAGATTGATCGGAAACACAAATCACGTCGGGGGCAATTTCGTCATTTTTGGCGATGGTGTCGGAATCGGCTAAAATTTGACTAATTGCTCAGAAACAAAAATCGCGCCGGGGGAAAGTCGGAATTAGGTCAAATTTGACTGATTGATCAGAAACAAAAATCGCGCAGGGGCAATTTCGTCATTTTTCGCGACGATGTGTGAATGGGCTCAAATTTGACTGGTTGATCGGAAACAATAATCGCGCCGGGGGCATTTTCGTCATTTTTCGCGACGTTGTCGGAAAGTGCAAAAATTTGACAGATTGATCGGAAACAAAAATCGCACCGGGGGCAATTTCGTCATTTTTCGCGACGGTGTCGGAATGGGCTCAAATTTGACTGATTGGTCGGAAACAAAAATCGCGCCGGGGGCAATTTCGTCATTTTTCGCGATGGTGTCGAAATGGGCTAAAATTTGACTGATTGATCCGAAATAAAAATTGAGCCGGGGACAATTTCGTCATTTGTTGCGACGGTGTCAGAATCGACAAAAATTTGACAGATTAATCTTAAACAAAAATCGCGCTGGGGGCAGTTTGGTCATTTTTCGCGACGGTGTTGGAATGGGCTCAAATTTGACCGATTAATGGGAAACAAAAATCGAGCCGGGGGCAATTTCGTCATTTTTCGCGACGGTATCGGAATGGGCTCAAATTTGACCGATTAATGGGAAACAAAAATCGAGCCGGGGGCAATTTCGTCATTTTTCGCGACGGTATCGGAATGGGCTCAAATTTGACCGATTAATGGGAAACAAAAATCGAGCCGGGGGCAATTTCGTCATTTTTCGCGACGGTATCGGAATGGGCTCAAATTTGACCGATTAATGGGAAACAAAAATCGAGCCGGGGGCAATTTCGTCATTTTTCGCGACGGTATCGGAATGGGCTCAAATTTGACCGATTGATCGGAAACAAAAATCGCGTCGGGGGCAATTTCGTCATTTTTCGCGACGGTGTCGGAATGGGCTCAAATTAGACTAATTGGTCGGAAACAAAAATCGCGCCGGGGGCAATTTCGTCGTTTTTCTCGACGGTGTCTTAGTGGGCTCAAATTTGACTGATTGATCGGAAACAAAAATCGCCCCCGAGGCAATTTCGTCATTTTTCGCGACGGTGTTGGAATGGGCAAAAATTTGACAGATTGATCGGAAACAAAAATCGCGCCGGGGGCAATTTCATCATTTTTTGCGACGGTGTCGGAATCGGCTAAAATTTGACAGATTAATCTTAAAAAAAAATCGGGCCGGGGGCAGTTTGGCCATTTGTCGCGACGGTGTCGGAATCGGCTAAAATTTGATAGATTGATCGAAAACAAAAATCGCGCCGGGGGAAATTCCTCATTTTTCGCAACGGTGTCGGAATGGGCTAAAATTTGACTGATTGATGGGAAACAAAAATCGCGACGGTGCAATTTCGTCATTTTTCGCGACGGTGTTGGAATGGTCAAAAATTTGACAGATTGAGCGGAAACAAAAATCGTGTCGGGGGCAATTTCGTCATTCTTGGCGACGGTGTAGGAATCGGATAAAATTTGACCGATTGCTCAGAAACAAAAATCGCGCCGGGCGAAAGTCCGAATCTGGTCAAATTTGACTGATTGATCGGAAACAAAAATTGCGCAGGGGGCAATTTCGTCATTTTTCGCGACGATGTTGGAATGGGCACAAATTTGACTGATTGATCGGAAACAAAAATCGCACCGGGGGCATTTTCGTCATTTTTCGCGACGGTGTCGGAATGGGAAAAAATTTGACAGATTGATCGGAAACAAAAATTGCGCCGGGGGCAATTTCGTCATTTTTGGCGACGGTGTCGGAATCGGCTAAAATTTGACTGATTGCTCAGAAACAAAAATCGCGCCGGGGGAAAGTCCGAATCGGGTCAAATTTGGCTGATTGATCGGAAACAAAAATCGCCCAGGGGGCAATTTCGTCATTTTTCGCGACGATGTTGGAATGGGCTCAAATTTGACTGATTGATCGGAAACAAAAATCGCGCCGGGGGCATTTTCGTCATTTTTCGCGACGGTGTCGGAATGTGCAAAAATTTGACAGATTGATCGGAAACAAAAATCGCGCCGGGGCAATTTCGTCATTTTTCTCGACGATGTTGGAATGAGCTCAAATTTGACTGAGTGATGGGAAACAAAAATCGCCCCGGTGGCAATTTCGTCATTTTCCGCGACGGTGTTGGAATGGGCAAAAATTTGACAGATTGATCGGAAACACAAATCGCGCCGGGGGCAATTTCGTCATTTTTGGGGACGGTGTCGGAATCGGCTAAAATTTGACTGATTGCTCAGAAACAAAAATCGCGCCGGGGGAAAGTCGGAATCGGGTCAAATTTTACTGATTGATCGGAAACAAAAATCGCGCAGGGGGCAATTTCGTCATTTTTCGCGTAGATGTTGGAATGGGCTCAAATTTGACAGATTGATCGGAAACAAAAATCGCCCAGGAGGCAATTTCGTCATTTTTCGCGACGGTGTTGGAATGGGCAAAAATTTGACAGATTGATCGGAAACACAAATCGCGCCGGGGGCAATTTCGTCATTTTTCGCGACGGTGTCGGAATCGGCTAAAATTTGACTGATTGCTCAGAAACAAAAATCGCGCCGGGGGAAAGTCGGAATCGGGTCAAATTTGACAGATTGATCGGAAACAAAAATCGCGCTGGGGGCAATTTCGTCATTTTTCGCGAAGATGTTGGAATGGGCTCAAATTTGACTGATTGATCGGAAACAAAAATTGCGCCGGGGGCATTTTCGTCATTTTTCGCGACGGTGACAGAATGGCAAAAATTTGAAAAATTGATCGGAAAAAAAAACCCCCCCGGGGGCAATTTCGTCATTTTTGGCGACGGTGTCGGAATCGGCTAAAATTTGACTGATTGCTCAGAAACAAAAATCGCGCCGGGGAAAAGTCGGAATCTGGTCAAATTTGACTGATTGATCGGAAACAAATATCGCGCCGGGGGCAATTTCGTCATTTTTCGCGACGGTGTCGAAATGGGCTCAAATTTGACTGATTGATCCGAAATAAAAATCGCGCTGGAGACAATTTCGTCATTTTTCGCGACGGTGTCGGTATGGGCACAAATTTGACTGATTGGTCGGAAACAAAAATCGCGCCGGGGGCAATTTCGTCATTTTTCGCGACGGTATCGGAATGGGAATGGGCTCAAATTTGACGGATTGATCCGAAACAAAAATTGCGCCGGGGACAATTTCGTCATTTTTCGCGACGGTGTCGGAATGGGCTCAAATTTGACTGATTGATCGGAAACAAAAATCGCGCCGGGGGCAATTCCGTCTTTTTTGTCGACGGTGTCTTAATGGGCTCAAATTTGACTGATTGATCGGAAACAAAAATCGCCCCGGAGGCATTTTCGTCATTTTTTCGCGACGGTATCGGAATGGGCTCAAATTTGACATCGGAATGGGCTCAAATTTGACGAATTGATCCGAAACAAAAATTGCGCCGGGGGCAATTTCGTCATTTTTCGCGACGGTGTCGGAATGGGCTCAAATTTGACTGATTGATCGGAAACAAAAATCGCGTCGAGGGCAATTTCGTCATTTTTCGCGACGGCGTCGGAATGGGCTCAAATTTGACTGATTGATCGGAAACAAAAATCGCGTCGAGGGCAATTTCGTCATTTTTCGCGACGGCGTCGGAATGGGCTCAAATTTGACTGATTGATCGGAAACAAAAATCGCGTCGAGGGCAATTTCGTCATTTTTCGCGACGGCGTCGGAATGGGCTCAAATTTGACTGATTGATCGGAAACAAAAATCGCGTCGAGGGCAATTTCGTCATTTTTCGCGACGGCGTCGGAATGGGCTCAAATTTGACTGATTGATCCGAAATAAAAATCGCGCCGGGGACAATTTCGTCATTTTTCGCGACGGTGTCGGAATCGGGTCAAATTTGACTGATTGATCGGAAACAAAAATCGCGCCGAGGACAATTTCGTCATTTTTGGCGACGGTGTCTTAATGGGCTCAAATTTGACTGATTGATCGGAAACAAAAATCGCCCCAGAGGCAATTTCGTCATTTTCGCGACGGTGTCAGAATAGGCAAAAATTTGACAAATTGATCGCAAACAAAAATCACGCCGGGGGCAATTTCGTCATTCTTGGCGACGGTTTCGGAATCGGCTAAAATTTGACTGATTGCTCAGAAACAAAAATCGCGCCGGGGGAAAGTCGGTATCGGGTCAAATTTGACTGATTGATCGGAAACAAAAATCGCGCAGGGGGCAATTTCATCATTTTTCGCGACAATGTTGGAATGGGCTCAAATTTGACTGATTGATCGGAAACAAAAATCGCGCCATAGGCATTTTCGTCATTTTTCGCGACGCTGTCGGAATGTGCAAAAGTTTGATAGATTGATCGGAAACAAAAATCGCACCATGGGCAATTTTGTCATTTTTCGCGACGGTGTCGGAATGGGCTCAAATTTGAATGATTGATCGGAAACAAAAATCGCGTCGAAAACAAATTCATCATTTTTCGCGACGGTGTCGGAATGGGCACAAATTTGACTGATTGGTCGGAAACAAAAATTGCGCCGAGGGCAATTTCGTCATTTTTCGCGACGGTGTCGGAATGGGCTCAAATTTGACTGATTGATCCGAAACAAAAATCGTGCCGGGGACAATTTCATCATTTTTCGCGACGTTGTCGGAATGGGCACAAATTTGACTTATTGATCGGAAACAAAAATCGCACCGGGGGCAATTTCATCTTTTTTGTCGACGGTGTCTTAATGGGCTCAAATTTGACTGATTGATCGGAAACAAAAATTGCCCCGGAGGCAATTTCGTCATTTTTCGCGACGGCGTTGGAATGGGCAAAAATTCGACAGATTGATCGGAAACAAAAATCGCGCCGGGGGCAATTTCGTCATTTTTGGCGACGGTGTCGGAATCGGCTAAAATTTGACTGATTGCTCAGAAGCAAAAGTCGCGCCGGGGGAATTTGGAATCGGGTCAAATTTGACTGATTGATCGGAAACAAAAATCGCGCAGGGGGCAATTTCGTCATTTTTCGCGACGATGTTGGAATGGGCTAAAATTTGACTGATTGATCGGAAACAAAAATCGCGCCGGGGGCATTTTCGTCATTTTTCGCGACGGTTTCGGAATGGCAAAAATTTGACAGATTGATCGGAAACAAAAATCGCGCCGGGGGCAATTTCGTCATTTTTGGCGACGGTGTCGGAATCGGCTAAAATTTGACTGATTGCTCAGAAACAAAAATCGCGCCGGGGGAAAGTCCGAATCGGGTCAAATTTGACAGATTGATTGGAAACAAAAATCGCGCTGGGGGAAATTTCGTCATTTTTCGCGAAGATGTTGGAATGGGCTCAAATTTGACTGATTGATCGGAAACAAAAATCGCGCCGGGGGCATTTTCGTCATTTTTTGCGACGGTGTCGGAATGGCAAAAATTTGACAGATTGATCGGAAACAAAAATCGCGCCGGGGGCAATTTCGTCATTTTTGGCGACGGTGTCGGAATCAACTAAAATTTGACTGATTTCTTAGAAACAAAAATCGCGCCGGGGGAAAGTCGGAATCGGGTCAAATTTGACTGATTGATCGGAAACAAATATCGCGCCGGGGGCAATTTCGTCATTTTTCGCGACGGTGTCGGAATGGGCTCAAATTTGACTGATTGATCCGAAACAAAAATCGCGCCGGGGCAATTTCTTCATTTTTCGCGACGGTGTCGGGATGGGCTCAAATTTGAC
>NW_019259844.1:10432-24500 GCF_002742605.1 Olea europaea var. sylvestris
AAATTTGACTGATTGATCGGAAACAAAAATCGCGCCGTGGGCATTTTCGTCATTTTTCGCGACGGTGTCGGAATGGGCACAAATTTGACTGATTGATCGGAAACAAAAATCGCGTCGGGGGCAATTCCGTCTTTTTTCTCGACGGTGTCTTAATGGGCTCAAATTTGACTGATTGATCGGAAACAAAAATCGCCCCGGAGTCATTTTCGTCATTTTTTCGCGACGGTGTCGGAATGTGCAAAAATTTGACAGATTGATCGGAAACAAAAATCGCACCGGGGGCAATTTCGTCATTTTTCGGGACGGTGTCGGAATGACTCAAATTTGACTGATTGATCGGAAACAAAAATCACGACGGTGTCGGAATGGGCTCAAATTTGACTGATTGATTGAAATAAAAATCGCGGCGAGGACAATTTCGTCATTTTTCGCGATGGTGTCGGAATCGGGTCAAATTTGACTGATTGATCGGAAACAAAAATCGCGCCGGGGACAATTTCGTCATTTTTGGCGACGGTGTCTTGATGGGCTCAAATTTGACTGATTGATCGGAAACAAAAATCGCCCCAGAGGCAATTTCGTCATTTTTCGCGACGGTGTCGGAATGGGCAAAAATTTGATAAATTGATCGCAAACAAAAATCGCAACGTGGGCAATTTCGTCATTTTTGGCGACGGTGTCGGAATCGGCTAAAATTTGACTCATTGCTCAGAAACAAAAATCGCGCCGGGGGAAAGTCGGTATCGGGTCAAATTTGACTGATTGATCGGAAACAAAAATCGCGCAGGGGGCAATTTCGTCATTGTTGGCGACGGTGTCGGAATCAGCTAAAATTTGACTCATTGCTCAGAAACAAAAATCGCGCCGGGGGCTATTTCGTCATTTTTCACGACAATGTTGGAATGGGCTAAAATTTGACTGACCGATGGGAAACAAAAATCGCGCCGGGGGAAAGTCGGTATCGGGTCAAATTTGACAGATTGATCGGAAACAAAAATCGCACCGGGGGCAATTTCGTCATTTTTCGCGACGGTGTCGGAATGTTCTGAAATTTGACTGATTGGTCGGAAACAAAAATCGCGCCGGGGGCAATTTCGTCATTTTTCCCGACGGTGTCGGAAAGGGCACAAATTTGACTGATTGGTCGGAAACAAAAATCGCGCCGGGGGCAATTTCGACATTTTTCGCGACGGTGTCGGAATGGGCTCAAATTTGACTGATTGATCCAAAACAAAAATCGCGCCGGGGACAATTTCGTCATTTTTCGCGACGGTGTCGGAATGGGCACAAATATGACTGATTGATCGGAAACAAAAATCGCGCCGGGGGCAATTTCGTCTTTTTTCTCGACGGTGTCTTAATGGGCTCAAATTTGACTGATTGATCGGAAACAAAAATCGCCCCGGAGGCATTTTCGTCATTTTTTCGCGACGGTGTCGGAATGTGAAAAAATTTGACAGATTGATCGGAAACAAAAATCGCACCGGGGCCAATTTCGTCATTTTTCGGGACGGTGTCGGAATGACCCAAATTTGACTGATTGATCGGAAACAAAAATCACGACGGTGTCGGAATGGGCTCAAATTTGACTGATTGATCCGAAATAAAAATCGCGCCGGGGACAATTTCGTCATTTTTCGCGACGGTGTGGGAATGGGCACAAATTTGACTGATTGATCGGAAACAAAAATCGCGCCGGGGACAATTTCGTCATTTTTGGCAACGGTGTCTTAATTGGCTCAAATTTGACTGATTGATCGGAAACAAAAATCGCCCCAGAGGCATTTCGTCATTTTTCGCGACGGTGTTGGAATGGGCAAAAATTTGACAGATTGATCGGAAACAAAAATCGCGCCGGGGGCAATTTCGTCATTTTTGGCGAAGGTGTCGGAATCGGCTAAAATTTGACTGATTGTTCAGAAACAAAAATCGCGCCGGGGGAAAGTCGGAATCGGTTCAAATTTGACTGATTGATCGGAAACAAAAATCTCGCAGGGGGTAATTTCGTCATTTTTCGCGACGATGTTGGAATGGGCTCAAATTTGACTGATTGATCGAAAGCAAAAATCGCACCGGGCCCAATTTCGTCATTTTTCGCGACGGTGTCGGAATGGGCTCAAATTTGACTGATTGGTCGGAAACAAAAATCGCGCCGGGGCAATTTCGTCATTTTTCGCGACGGTGTCTTAATGGGCTCAAATTTGACTGATTGATCGGAAACAAAAATCGCACCGGGGGCAATTTCGTCATTTTACGCGACGGTGTTGGAATGGGCAAAAATTTGAGATTGATCGGAAACAAAAATCGCGCTGGGGGCAATTTCGTCATTTTTCGCGACGGTGTCGGAATCGGCTAAAATTTGATAGATTAATCGGAAACAAAAATCGCGTGGGGGACAATTTCGTCATTTTTCGCGACGGTATCGAAATCGGCTAAAATTTGACAGATTAATCGGAAACAAAAATCGGGCCGGGGGCAATTTCGTCATTTTTCTCGACGGTGTCTTAATGGGCTCAAATTTGACTGATTGATCGGAAACAAAAATCGCCCCGGAAGCAATTTCGTCATTTTTCGCGACGGTGTTGGAATGGGCTCAAATTTGACTTATTGATCGGAAACAAAAATAGCACCGGGGGCAATTTCGTCATTTTTCGCGACGGTGTTGGAATGGGAAAAATTTGACAGATTGATTGGAAACAAAAATCACGTCGGGGGCAATTTAGTCATTTCTCGCGACGGTGTCGAAATCGGCTAAAATTTGACAGATTAATCGGAAACAAAAATTGCGCCGGGGGCAATTTCGTCATTCTTCGCAACGGTGTCTTAATGGGCTCAAATTTGACTGATTGATCGGAAACAAAAATCGCGCCGGGGGCAATACCGTCATTTTTCGCGACGGTGTTGGAATGGGCAAAAAATTCACAGATTGATCGGAAACAAAAATCGCGCCGGGGGCAATTTCGTCGTTTTTCGCGACGGTGTCGGAATCGACTAAAATTTGATAGATTAATCAAAAACAAAAATCGCGTCGGGGGTAATTTCATCATTTTTCGCGACGGTATCGAAATCGGCTAAAATTTGACAGATTAATCGGAAACAAAAATCGGGCCGGGGGCAATTTCGTCATTTTTCTCGACGGTGTCTTAATGAGCTCAAATTTGACTGATTGATCGGAAACAAAAATCGCGCCGGTGGCAATTTCGTCATTTTTCGCGACGGTGTTGGAATGGGCAAAAATTTGACAGATTGATCGGAAACACAAATCGCGCCGGGGGCAATTTCGTCATTTTTGGCGATGGTGTCGGAATCGGCTAAAATTTGACTGATTGCTCAGAAACAAAAATCGCGCCGGGGGAAAGTCGGAATCGGGTCAAATTTGACTGATTGATCAGAAACAAAAATCGCGCATGGGTAATTTCGTCATTTTTCGTGACGATGTGTGAATGGGCTCAAATTTGACTGATTGATCGGAAACAATAATCGCGCCGGGGGCATTTTCGTCATTTTTCGCGACGGTGTCGGAATGTGCAAAAATTTGACAGATTGATCGGAAACAAAAATCGCACCGGGCGCAATTTCTTCATTTTTTGCGACGGTGTCGGAATGGGCTCAAATTTGACTGATTGGTCGGAAACAAAAATCGCGCCAGGGCAATTTCGTCATTTTTCTCGACGTTGTTGGAATGGGCTCAAATTTGACTGAGTGATCGGAAACAAAAATCGCCCCGGAGGCAATTTCGTCATTTTTCGCGACGGTGTTGGAATGGGCAAAAATTTGACAGATTTATAGGAAACACAAATCGCGCCGGGGGCAATTTCGTCATTTTTGGTGACGGTGTCGGAATCGGCTAAAATTTGACTGATTGCTCAGAAACAAAAATCGCGCCGGGGGAAAGTCGAAATCGGGTCAAATTTGACTGATTGATCGGAAACAAAAATCGCGCAGGGGCAATTTCGTAATTTTTCGCGAAGATGTTGGAATGGGCTCAAATTTGACTGATTGATCGGAAACAAAAATCGCCCAGGAGGCAATTTCGTCATTTTTCGCGACGGTGTTGGAATGGGCAAAAATTTGAAAGATTGATCGGAAACACAAATCGCGCCGGGGGCAATTTCGTCATTTTTGGCGACGGTGTCAGAATAGGCTAAAATTTGACTGATTGCTCAGAAACAAAAATCGCGCCGGGGGAAGTCGGAATCGGGTCAAATTTGACTGATTGATCGGAAACAAATGACGCGCCGGGGGCAATTTTGTCATTTTTCACGACGGTGTCGGAATGGGCTCAAATTTGACTGATTGATCCGAAATAAAAATCGCGCCGGAGACAATTTCGTCATTTTTCGCGACGGTGTCGGAATGGGCACAAATTTGAGTGATTGGTCGGAAACAAAAATCGCGCCGGGGGCAATTTCGTCATTTTTCGCGACGGTATCGGAATGGGCTCAAATTTGACTGATTGATCCGAAACAAAAATCGCGCCGGGGACAATTTCGTCATTTTTCGCGACGGAGTCGGAATGGGCCCAAATTTGACTGATTGATCGGAAACAAAAATCGCGCCGGGGGCAATTCCATCTTTTTTCTCGACGGTGTCTTAATGGGCTCAAATTTGACTGATTGATCGGAAACAAAAATCGCCCCGGAGGCATTTTCGTCATTTTTTCGCGACATTGTCGGAATGTGCAAAAATTTGACAGATTGATCGGAAACAAAAATCGCACCGGGGGCAATTTCGTCATTTTTCGGGACGGTGTCGGAATGACTCAAATTTGACTGATTGATCGGAAACAAAAATCGCGCTGGGGGCAATTTCGTCATTTTTCGCGACGGTGTCGGAATCGGGTCAAATTTGACTGATTGATCGGAAACAAAAATCACGACGGTGTCGGAATGGGCTCAAATTTGACTGATTGATCCGAAATAAAAATCGCGCCGGGGACAATTTCGTCATTTTTCGCGACGGTGTCGGAATCGGGTCAAATTTGACTGTTTGATCGGAAACAAAAATCGCGCCGGGGACAATTTCGTCATTTTTGGCGACGGTGTCTTAATGGGCTCAAATTTGACTGATTGATTGGAAACAAAAATCGCCCCAGAGGCAATTTCGTCATTTTTCGCGACGGTGTCGGAATGGGCAAAAATTTGACAAATTGATCGCAAACAAAAATCACGCCAGGGGCAATTTCGTCATTTTTGGCGACGGTGTCGGAATCGGCTAAAATTTGACTGATTGCTCAGAAACAAAAATCGTGCCGAGGGAAAGTCGGTATCGGGTCAAATTTGACTGATTGATCGAAAACAAAAATCGCGCAGGGGGCAATTTCGTCATTTTTCGCGACGGTGTCGGAATGTGCAAATGTTTGACAGATTGATCGGAAACAAAAATCGCACCGGGGGCAATTTCGTCATTTTTCTCGACGGTGTCGGAATGGGCTCAAATTTGACTGATTGGTCGGAAACAAAAATCGCGCCGGGGGCAATTTCGTCATTTTTCGCGACGGTGTCGGAATGGGCTCAAATTTGAATGATTGATCCGAAACAAAAATCGCGCCGGAAACAATTTCGTCATTTTTCGCGACGGTGTCGGAATGGGCACAAATTTGACTGATTGGTCGGAAACAAAAATTGCGCCGGGGGCAATTTCGTCATTTTTCGCGACCGTGTCGGAATGTGCTCAAATTTGACTGATTGATCCGAAACAAAAATCGTGCCGGGGACAATTTCGTCATTTTTCGCGACGTTGTCGGAATGGGCACAAATTTGACTGATTGATCGGAAACAAAAATCGCGCCGGGGGCAATTTCATCTTTTTGTTCGACGGTGTCTTAATGGGCTCAAATTTGACTGATTGATCAGAAACAAAAATTGCCCCGGAGGCAATTTCGTAATTTTTCGCGACGGTGTTGGAATAGGCAAAAATTCGACAGATTGATCGGAAACAAAAATCGCGCCGGGGGCAATTTCGTCATTTTTGGCAACGGTGTCGGAATCGGCTAAAATTTGACTGATTGCTCAGAAATAAAAAAAGGCGCGCCGGGGTAAGTTGGAATCGGGTCAAATTTGACTGATTGATCGGAAATAAAAATCGCGCAGGGGGCAATTTCGTCATTTTTCGCGACAATGTTGGAATGGGCTCAAATTTGACTGATTGATCGGAAACAAAAATCGCGCCGTGGGCATTTTCGTCATTTTTCGCGATGGTGTCGGAAGGTGCAAAAGTTTGACAGATTGATCGGAAACAAAAATCGCACCGGGGGCAATTTCGTCATTTTTCGCGACGGTGTCGGAATGGGCTCAAATTTGACTGATTGGTCGGAAACAAAAATCGCGCCGGGGGCAATTTCGTCCTTTTTCGCGACGGTGTCGGAATGGGCACAAATTTGACTGATTGGTCGGAAACAAAAATTGCGCCGGGGGCAATTTCGTCATTTTTCGCGACGGTGTCGGAATGGGCTCAAATTTGACTGATTGATCCGAAATAAAAATCGTACCGGGGACAATTTCGTCATTTTTCGCGACGTTGTCGGAATGGGCACAAATTTGACTGATTGATCGGAAACAAAAATCGCGCCGGGGGCAATTTCATCTTTTTGGTCGACGGTGTCTTAATGGGCTCAAATTTGACTGATTGATCGGAAACAAAAATTGCCCCGGAGGCAATTTCGTAATTTTTCGCGACGGTGTTGGAATAGGCAAAAATTCGACAGATTGATCGGAAAGAAAAATCGCGCCGGGGGCAATTTCGTCATTTTTGGTGACGGTGTCGGAATCGGCTAAAATTTGACTGATTGCTCAGAAACAAAAGTCGCGCCGGGGTAAGTTGGAATCGGGTCAAATTTGACTGATTGATCGGAAACAAAAATCGTGCAGGGGGCAATTTCGTGATTTTTCGCGACGATGTTGGAATGGGCTCAAATTTGACTGATTGATCGGAAACAAAATTCGCGCCGGGGGCATTTTCGTCATTTTTCGCGACGGTGTCGGAATGTGCAAAAATTTGACAGATTGATTGGAAACAAAAATCGCACCGGGGGCAATTTCGTCACTTTTCGCGACGGTGTTGGAATTGGCTAAAATTTGACTGATTGATGGGAAAACAAAAATCGCGCCGGGGGCAATTTCGTCATTTTTGGCGACAGTGTCGGAATCGGCTAAAATTGGACTGATTGCTCAGAAACAAAAATCGCGCCGGGGAAAGTCGGAATCGGGTCAAATTTGACTGATTGATCGGAAACGAAAATCGCGCAGGGGGCAATTTCGTCATTTTTCGCGAAGATGTTGGAATGGGCTTAAATTTGACTGATTGATCGGAAACAAAAATCGCGCCGGGGGCATTTTCGTCATTTTTCGCGGCGGTGTCGGAATGGCAAAAATTTGACAGATTGATCGGAAACAAAAATCGCCCCGTGGGTAATTTCGTCATTTTTGGCGACGGTGTCGGAATCGGCTAAAATTTGACTGATTGCTCAGAAACAAAAATCGCGCCGGGGGCAATTTCGTCATTTTTCGCGACGGTGTCGGAATCGGCTAAAATTTGACTGATTGCTCAGAAACAAAAATCGCGCCGGGGGAAAGTCGGAATCGGGTCAAATTTGACAGATTCATCGGAAACAAAAATCGCGCTGCGGACAATTTCGTCATTTTTCGCAAAGATGTTGGAATGGGCTCAAATTTGACTGATTGATCGGAAACAAAAATCGCGCCGGGGGCATTTTCTTCATTTTCACGACGGTGTCGGAATGGCAAAAACTTGACAGATTGATCGGAAAACAAAAATCGTGCCGGGGGCAATTTCGTCATTTTTGGCGACGGTGTCGGAATCGGCTAAAATTTGACTGATTGCTCAGAAACAAAAATCGCGCTGGGGGAAAGTCGAAATCTGGTCAAATTTGACTGATTGATCGGAAACAAATATCGCGCCGGGGGCAATTTCGTCATTTTTCGCGACGGTGTCGGAATGGGCTCAAATTTGATTGATTGATCCGGAACAAAAATCGCGCCGAGGACAATTTTGTCATTTTTCGCGACGGTGTCGGAATCGGGTCAAATTTGTCTGATCGATCGGAAACAAAAATCGCGCCGGGGACAATTTCGTCATTTTTCGCGACGGTGTCTTAATGGGCTAAAATTTGACTGATTGATCGGAAACAAAAATCGCCCCAGAGGCAATTTCGTCATTTTTCGCGACGGTGTCGGAATGGGCAAAAATTTGACAAATTGATCGCAAACAAAAATCGCGCCGGGGGCAATTTCGTCATTTTTGGCGACGGTGTCGGAATCGGCTAAAATTTGACTGATTGCTCAGAAACAAAAATCGCGCCGGGGGCAATTTCGTCATTTTTGGCGACGGTGTCGGAATCGGCTAAAATTTGACTGATTGCTCAGAAACAAAAATCGCGCCGGGGGTAATTTCGTATCGGGTCAAATTTGACTGATTGATCGGAAACAAAAATCGCACAGGGGGCAATTTCGTCATTTTGCGCGACAATGTTGGAATGGGCTCAAATTTGACTGATTGATCGGAAACAAAAATCGCGCCGTGGGCATTTTCGTCATTTTTCGCGACGCTCTCGGAATCGGCTAAAATTTGACTGATTGATCGGAAACAAAAATCGCGTCGGGGACAATTTCGTCATTTTTCGCGTCGGTGTCGGAATGGGCTCAAATTTGACTGATTGATCGGAAACAAAAATCGCGTCGGGGACAATTTCGTCATTTTTCGCGTCGGTGTCGGAATGGGCTCAAATTTGACTGATTGATCGGAAACAAAAATCGCGTCGGGGACAATTTCGTCATTTTTCGCGTCGGTGTCGGAATGGGCTCAAATTTGACTGATTGATCGGAAACAAAAATCGCGTCGGGGACAATTTCGTCATTTTTCGCGTCGGTGTCGGAATGGGCTCAAATTTGACTGATTGATCGGAAACAAAAATCGCGTCGGGGACAATTTCGTCATTTTTCGCGTCGGTGTCGGAATGGGCTCAAATTTGACTGATTGATCGGAAACAAAAATCGCGTCGGGGACAATTTCGTCATTTTTCGCGTCGGTGTCGGAATGGGCTCAAATTTGACTGATTGATCGGAAACAAAAATCGCGTCGGGGACAATTTCGTCATTTTTCGCGTCGGTGTCGGAATGGGCTCAAATTTGACTGATTGATCGGAAACAAAAATCGCGTCGGGGACAATTTCGTCATTTTTCGCGTCGGTGTCGGAATGGGCTCAAATTTGACTGATTGATCGGAAACAAAAATCGCGCCGGGGGCAATTGACAGATTGATCGGAAACAAAAATCACGACGGTGTCGGAATGGGCTCAAATTTGACTGATTGATTCGAAATAAAAATCGCGCCGGGGACAATTTCATCATTTTTCGCGACGGCGTCGGAATGGGCACAAATTTGACTGATTGATCGGAAACAAAAATCGCGTCGGGGACAATTTCGTCATTTTTGGCGACGGTGTCTAAATGGGCTCAAATTTGACTGATTGATCGGAAACAAAAATCGCCCCAGAGGCAATTTCGTCATTTTTCACGACGGCGTTGGAATGGGCAAAAATTTGACAGATTGATCGGAAACAAAAATCGCGCCGGGGGCAATTTCGTCATTTTTGGCAAAGGTGTCGGAATCGGCTAAAATTTGACTGATTGCTCAGAAACAAAAATCGCGCCGGGGGAAAGTCGGAATCGGTTCAAATTTGACTGATAGATCGGAAACAAAAATCGCGCAGGGGGTAATTTCGTCATTTTTCGCGACGATGTTGAAATGGGCTTAAATTTGACTGATTGATCGGAAGCAAAAATCGCGCCGGGGGCATTTTCGTAATTTTTCGCGACGGTGTCGAAATGTGCAAAAATTTGACAGATTTATCGGAAACAAAAATCGCACCGGGGCCAATTTCGTCATTTTTGGCGAAGGTGTGTCGGAATCGACTAAAATTTGACTGATTGCTCAGAAACAAAAATCGCGTCGGGGGAAAGTCGGAATCAGTTCAAATTTGACTGATTGATCGGAAACAAAAATCGCGCCGGGGACACTTTCGTCATTTTTCGCGACGATGTTTTAATGGGCTTAAATTTGACTGATTGATCGGAAACAAAAATCGCCCCGGAGGCAATTTCGTCATTTTTCGCGACGGTGTTGGAGTGGGCAAAAATTTGACAGATTGATCGGAAACAAAAATCGCGCCGGGGGCAATTTCGTCATTTTTGGCGAAGGTGTCGGAATCGGCTAAAATTTGACTGATTGCTCAGAAACAAAAATCGCGCCGGGGGAAAGTCGGAATCGGTTCAAATTTGACTGATTGATCGGATACAAAAATCTCGCAGGGGGTAATTTCGTCATTTTTCCCGACGATGTTGGAATGGGCTTAAATTTGACTGATTGATTGGAAGCAAAAATCGCGCTGGGGGCATTTTCGTAATTTTTCGCGACGGTGTCGGAATGTGCAAAAATTTGACAGATTGATCGGAAACAAAAATCGCACCGGGGGCAATTTCGTAACTTTTTGCGACGGTGTCGGAATTGGCTGAAATTTGATAGATTAATCAGAAACAAAAATCGCGTCGGGGGCAATTTCATCATTTTTCGCGACGGTATCGAAATCGGCTAAAATTTGACAGATTAATCGGAAACAAAAATCGCGCCGGGGGCAATTTCGTCGTTTTTCGCGACGGTGTCGGAATCGACTAAAATTTGATAGATTAATCGAAAACAAAAATCGCGTCGGGGGCAATTTCGTCATTTTTCGCGACGGTGTCGGAATCGGCTAAAATTTGACCGATTGATCGGAAACAAAAATCGCGCCGGGGGCAATTTCGTCGTTTTTCGCGACGGTGTCGGAATCGACTAAAATTTGATAGATTAATCGAAAACAAAAATCGCGTCGGGGGCAATTTCGTCATTTTTCGCGACGGTGTCGGAATCGGCTAAAATTTGACCGATTGATCGGAAACAAAAATCGCGCCGGGGGCAATTTCGTCGTTTTTCGCGACGGTGTCGGAATCGACTAAAATTTGATAGATTAATCGAAAACAAAAATCGCGTCGGGGGCAATTTCGTCATTTTTCGCGACGGTGTCGGAATCGGCTAAAATTTGACCGATTGATCGGAAACAAAAATCGCGCCGGGGGCAATTTCGTCGTTTTTCGCGACGGTGTCGGAATCGACTAAAATTTGATAGATTAATCGAAAACAAAAATCGCGTCGGGGGCAATTTCGTCATTTTTCGCGACGGTGTCGGAATCGGCTAAAATTTGACCGATTGATCGGAAACAAAAATCGCGCCGGGGGCAATTTCGTCGTTTTTCGCGACGGTGTCGGAATCGACTAAAATTTGATAGATTAATCGAAAACAAAAATCGCGTCGGGGGCAATTTCGTCATTTTTCGCGACGGTGTCGGAATCGGCTAAAATTTGACCGATTGATCGGAAACAAAAATCGCGCCGGGGGCAATTTCGTCGTTTTTCGCGACGGTGTCGGAATCGACTAAAATTTGATAGATTAATCGAAAACAAAAATCGCGTCGGGGGCAATTTCGTCATTTTTCGCGACGGTGTCGGAATCGGCTAAAATTTGACCGATTGATCGGAAACAAAAATCGCGCCGGGGGCAATTTCGTCGTTTTTCGCGACGGTGTCGGAATCGACTAAAATTTGATAGATTAATCGAAAACAAAAATCGCGTCGGGGGCAATTTCGTCATTTTTCGCGACGGTGTCGGAATCGGCTAAAATTTGACCGATTGATCGGAAACAAAAATCGCGCCGGGGGCAATTTCGTCGTTTTTCGCGACGGTGTCGGAATCGACTAAAATTTGATAGATTAATCGAAAACAAAAATCGCGTCGGGGGCAATTTCGTCATTTTTCGCGACGGTGTCGGAATCGGCTAAAATTTGACCGATTGATCGGAAACAAAAATCGCGCCGGGGGCAATTTCGTCGTTTTTCGCGACGGTGTCGGAATCGACTAAAATTTGATAGATTAATCGAAAACAAAAATCGCGTCGGGGGCAATTTCGTCATTTTTCGCGACGGTGTCGGAATCGGCTAAAATTTGACCGATTGATCGGAAACAAAAATCGCGCCGGGGGCAATTTCGTCGTTTTTCGCGACGGTGTCGGAATCGACTAAAATTTGATAGATTAATCGAAAACAAAAATCGCGTCGGGGGCAATTTCGTCATTTTTCGCGACGGTGTCGGAATCGGCTAAAATTTGACCGATTGATCGGAAACAAAAATCGCGCCGGGGGCAATTTCGTCGTTTTTCGCGACGGTGTCGGAATCGACTAAAATTTGATAGATTAATCGAAAACAAAAATCGCGTCGGGGGCAATTTCGTCATTTTTCGCGACGGTGTCGGAATCGGCTAAAATTTGACCGATTGATCGGAAACAAAAATCGCGCCGGGGGCAATTTCGTCGTTTTTCGCGACGGTGTCGGAATCGACTAAAATTTGATAGATTAATCGAAAACAAAAATCGCGTCGGGGGCAATTTCGTCATTTTTCGCGACGGTGTCGGAATCGGCTAAAATTTGACCGATTGATCGGAAACAAAAATCGCGCCGGGGGCAATTTCGTCGTTTTTCGCGACGGTGTCGGAATCGACTAAAATTTGATAGATTAATCGAAAACAAAAATCGCGTCGGGGGCAATTTCGTCATTTTTCGCGACGGTGTCGGAATCGGCTAAAATTTGACCGATTGATCGGAAACAAAAATCGCGCCGGGGGCAATTTCGTCGTTTTTCGCGACGGTGTCGGAATCGACTAAAATTTGATAGATTAATCGAAAACAAAAATCGCGTCGGGGGCAATTTCGTCATTTTTCGCGACGGTGTCGGAATCGGCTAAAATTTGACCGATTGATCGGAAACAAAAATCGCGCCGGGGGCAATTTCGTCGTTTTTCGCGACGGTGTCGGAATCGACTAAAATTTGATAGATTAATCGAAAACAAAAATCGCGTCGGGGGCAATTTCGTCATTTTTCGCGACGGTGTCGGAATCGGCTAAAATTTGACCGATTGATCGGAAACAAAAATCGCGCCGGGGGCAATTTCGTCGTTTTTCGCGACGGTGTCGGAATCGACTAAAATTTGATAGATTAATCGAAAACAAAAATCGCGTCGGGGGCAATTTCGTCATTTTTCGCGACGGTGTCGGAATCGGCTAAAATTTGACCGATTGATCGGAAACAAAAATCGCGCCGGGGGCAATTTCGTCGTTTTTCGCGACGGTGTCGGAATCGACTAAAATTTGATAGATTAATCGAAAACAAAAATCGCGTCGGGGGCAATTTCGTCATTTTTCGCGACGGTGTCGGAATCGGCTAAAATTTGACCGATTGATCGGAAACAAAAATCGCGCCGGGGGCAATTTCGTCATTTTTCGCGACGGTGTTGGAATGGGCAAAAAATTCACAGATTGATCGGAAACAAAAATCGCGCCAGGGGCAATTTCGTCGTTTTTCGCGACGGTGTCGGAATCGACTAAAATTTGATAGATTAATCGAAAACAAAAATCGCGTCGGGGGCAATTTCATCATTTTTCGTGACGGTATCGAAATCGGCTAAAATTTGACAGATTAATCGGAAACAAAAATCGGGCTGGGGGCAATTTCGTCATTTTTCTCGACGGTGTCTTAATGAGCTCAAATTTGACTGATTGATCGGAAACAAAAATCGCGCCGGGGCCAATTCGTCATTTTTCTCGATGGTGTCTTAATGGGCTCAAATTTGACTGATTGATCGGAAACAAAAATCGCCCCGGAGGAAATTTCGTCATTTTTCGCGACGGTGTAAAAATGGGCAAAAATTTGACAGATTGATCGGAAACAAAAATCATGCCTGGGGCAATTTCGTCATTTTTGGTGACGGTGTCGGAATCGGCTAAAATTTGACAGATTAATCTTAAACAAAAATCGCGCCGGGGGCAGTTTGGTCATTTTTCGCGACGGTGTCGGAATCGGCTAAAATTTGAGTGATTCCTCAGAAACAAAAATCGCGCCGGGGGAAAGTCGGAATCCGGTCAAATTTGACTGATTGATCGGAAACAAAAATCGCGCAGGGG
>NW_019259844.1:24741-27655 GCF_002742605.1 Olea europaea var. sylvestris
AACAAAAATCGCGTCGGGGGCAATTTCGTCATTTTTCGTGACGGTGTCGAAATCGGCAAAAATTTTACTGATTGATCGGAATCAAAAATCGCACAGGGGGCAATTTCATCATTTTTCGCGACGGTGTCGGAATGGGCTCAAATTTGACTGATCGGTCGGAAACAAAAATAGCGCCGGGGGCAATTTCGTCATTTTTCGCGACGGTGTCGGAATGGGCTCAAATTTGACTAATTGATTCGAAACTAAAATCGCGCCGCGGACAATTTCGTCATTTTTCGCGACGGTGTCGGAATGGGCACAAAACTGACTGATTGATCGGAATAAAATCGCGCCGGGGGCAATTTTGTCACTTTTCGCGACGGTGTCGGAATTGGCTAAAATTTGACTGATTTATGGGAAACAAAAATCGCGCCGGGGGCAATTTCGTCATTTTTCGCAACGGTGTCTTAATGGGTTCAATTTTGACTGATTGATCGGAAACAAAAATCGCGCCGGGGGCAATTTCGTCATTTTTCGCGACGGTGTAAAAATGGGCAAAAATTTGACAGATTGATCGGAAACAAAAATCGCGCCGGGGGCAATTTCGTCATTTTTCGCGACGGTGTAAAAATGGGCAAAAATTTGACAGATTGATCGGAAACAAAAATCGTGCCGGGGGCAATTTCGTCATTTTTGGTGACGGTGTCGGAATCGGCTAAAATTTGACAGATTAATCTTAAACAAAAATCGCGCCGGGGGCAATTTTGTCATTTTCGCGACGGTGTCGGAATGTGCAAAAATTTGACAGATTGATCGGAAACAAAAATCGCGCCGGGGGCAATTTCGTCATTTTTCGCGACGGTGTCGGAATGGCCTAAAATTTGATAGGTTGATCGGAAACAAAAATCGCATCGGGGGCAATATCGTCATTTTTCGCGACGGTGTCGGAATGGGCTCAAATTTGACTGATTGGTCGGAAACAAAAATCGCGCCGGGGACAATTTCGTCATTTTTCGCGACGGTGTCGGAATGGGCTCAAATTTGACTGATTGGTCGGAAACAAAAATCGCCCCGGAGGCAATTTCGTCATTTTTCGCGACGGTGTTGGAATGGGCAAAAATTTGACAGATTGATCGGAAACAAAAATCGCGCCGAGGGCAATTTCGTCATTTTTGGCGACGGTGTCGGAATCGGCTAAAATTTGACTGATTGCTCAGAAACAAAAATCGGGCGGGGGCAATTTCGTCATTTTTCGCGACGGTGTTGGAATGGGCCAAAATTTGACAGATTGATCGAAAACAAAAATCGCGCCGGGGGAAACTTCGTCATTTTTCGCGACGGTGTCGGAATGGGCTAAAATTTGATAGGTTGATCGGATACAATAATCGCGCAGGGGGCAATTTCGTCATTTTTTGCGACGGTGTCGGAATGGGCTAAAATTTGACTGATTGATCGGAAACAAAAATCGCGCCCGGGGCAATTTCGACATTTTTCGTGACGGTGTTGGAATGGGCTAAAATTTGACAGGTTGATCGGAAACAAAAATCGCGCAAGAGGCAATTTAGTCATTTTTCGCGACTGTGTCGGAATGGGCCAAAATGTGACTGATTGATTGGAATCAAAAATCTCGCCGGGGGAAATTCCTCATCTTCTCAACGATGTCGGAATGGGCTAAAATTTGACAGATTGATCGGAAACAAAAATCGCGCTGGGGGCAATTTCGTCATTTTTCACGACGGTGTCGGAATCGGCTAAAATTTGACAGATTAATCGGAAGCAAATTCGCGCCAGGGGCAATTTCGTCATTTTTTGCGACGGTGTCGGAATCGACTAAAATTTGACAGATTAATCTTAAACAAAAATAGCGCCGGTTGCAGTTTGGTCATTTTTCGCGACGGTGTCGGAATCGGCTTAAATTCGACTGATGGATCGGAAACAAAAATCGTGCCGGGGAAAATTCCTCATTTTTCGCAACGGTGTCGGAATGGGCTAAATTTGACTGATTGATGGGAAACAAAAATCGCGACGAGGCAATTTCGTCATTTTTCGCGACGGTGTCGGAATCGGCTAAAATTTGATAGATTAATCGGAAACAAAAATCGGGCCGGGGAAAATTCCTCATTTTTCGCAACGGTGTCGGAATGGGCTAAATTTGACTGATTGATGGGAAACAAAAATCGCGACGAGGCAATTTCGTCATTTTTCGCGACGGTGTCGGAATCGGCTAAAATTTGATAGATTAATCGGAAACAAAAATCGGGCCGGGGGCAATTTCGTCATTTTTCTCGACGGTGTCTTAATGGGCTCAAATTTGACTGATTGAATGGAAACAAAAATCGCCCAGGAAGCAATTTCGTCATTTTTCGCGACGGTGTTGGAATGGGCTCAAATTTGACTTATTGATCGGAAACAAAAATCGCGCCGGGGGCAAATTCGTCATTTTTCGCGACGATGTCGGAATGGGGCTCAAATTTGACAGATTGATTGGAAACAAAAATCGCACCGGGGGCAATTTCGTCATTTTTCGCGACGGTGTTGGAATGGGGAAAAATTTGACAGATTGATCGGAAACAAAAATCACGTCGGGGGCAATTTAGTCATTTCTCGTGTCGAAATCGGCTAAAATTTGACAGATTAATCGGAAACAAAAATCGCGCCGGGGGCAATTTCGTCATTCTTCGCAACGGTGTCTTAATGGGCTCAAATTTGACTGATTGATCGGAAACAAAAATCGCGCCGGGGTCAATTTTGTCATTTTTCGCGGCGGTGTTGGAATGGGCAAAAAATTGACAGATTGATCGGAAAAAAAAATCGCGCCGGGGGCAATTTCGTCGTTTTTCGGGACGGTGCCGGAATCGACTAAAATTTGATAGATTAATCGAAAACAAAAATCGCGTCGGGGGCAATTTCATCATTTTTCGCGACGGTATCGAAA
>NW_019259845.1:0-1053 GCF_002742605.1 Olea europaea var. sylvestris
ATTCCAATCGAACTAGACTGGCATTTCGCAAAAAGCGAACAACCTGAAGTTATCAAGAAATCTAATGCCACTTTCCATTGGCTTGATTCCGATCGAATTAGACTAGCAATTCGCAAAAAACGAACAAACCTGAAGTTATCATGATATCAAAAACTACTTTTCAATGGGCCGATTCCAATCGAATTAGACTAGCAATTCGTAAAAAATGAACAAACCCGAAGTTATCATGAAGTAAAAAACTACTTTACATTGGGTCGATTCCAATCGAGTTGGACTGGCATTTCGTAAAAAGCGAACAAACCCGTAGTTATCATGAAATCAAAACCCACTTTTCATTGGCTCAATTCCAATCGAATTAGGCTAGCAATTAGCCGAAAATGAACAAACTTGAAGTTATCATGAAATCAAAAACCACTTTTCATTAGCTCGATTCCAATCGAATTAGACTGGCAATTCATCGAAAATGATCAAACCGAAGTTATCATTTAATCAAAAATCACTTTTCATTAGCTCGATTCCAATCAAATTAGACAAACAATTTTCGAAGACGAACAAACCCGAAGTTATCATGAAATTAAAAACCACTTTTCATTGGCTCGATTCCAATCGAAATAGACTAGCAATTCGCCAAAAAAGAACAAACCCGAAGTTATCGTGAAATCAAAAACTACTTTTCATTGGCTCTATTCCAATCGAATTAGACTAGCAATTATCCGAAAACGAACAAACCCAAAGTTAACATAAAATCAAAAACCACTTTTCATTAGCTGCATTCCAATTGAATTAGACTAGCAATTCGCCGAAAATGATCAAAAACTAAGTTATCATGAAATCAAAAATCACTTTTCATTGGGTCTATTCCAATCGAATTCGACTAGCAATTTCTGAAAACGATAAAATTCGAAGCTATCATTAAATCAAAAACCACTTTTCATTGGCTCGATTCCAATCGAATTAGACCAGCAATTCCCCAAAAATGAACAAACCCGAAGTTATCATGAAATAAAAAACTACTTTTCATTGGCTCGATTCCAATCGAATTAGACTAGCATT
>NW_019259846.1:0-1053 GCF_002742605.1 Olea europaea var. sylvestris
TCTCTCTCTCCAGCTTTTCCCAATACCTCTTTCTAGCTCTATTCTGAGCTTCCAAAGTAGTATGCTTTATAGAAGTGCTAAGTCTCTTAGGAAGTTCCCTAGACGGGATAATGATGCCTAAGTTCTTGCAAATACTACTAATTAGGGTTGGGAAAATCAGAGATGATGGTTGTCTTCCCATACACCTTGTGAGAGAATCTGTTCATAGATAAATGTAGCTAAATCAATTTTCTGACCCCTATCCAAGTGATATATAAATTCGACGTTAAGATCAGTGAATGTGGTCCGATGTGAGGTTGGCTCAATGTTATGGCAGATAAACAAACACAAGATAGCTATGGATGGTGTGAGCTCAATCTGATGCTACTCATCAATCTGCAGTGGCCAATCATTTTCTCTCCGGAGCAATACCTGCCCTACCTCATGCCAAGGAAAGTCACCGAGAATTGGGACAATATTATCCCAAGTGAGCTAATAGTAGTCATGTTTGACTTCGGGTGAAAACATGATATACTTGTCCCTCACTCATGTTTGGTACTGATGCTCTGTTCCTGGTGTATCAATCTCTCTATTAAAATTTGCATAGAATTTCTGAACCAGTCCTTCATACACCCGGTGTGGTCTCTCTACCACCTTGGGTCATCCACAATTTTGAACTATTGTCACCAATTCAAATCCTAGAAAATCTTCGAGTTTTACCGACCACTCCGTCAGTAGTGCCTAATTGCTAACTATGTCTGAGTATTTTGATGTGGCCTCTTGATTCAAAAATTGCTTTATACCCCATTTAGGTACCCAACTACGCACAGTGCCAGAAGTGGAAGTTGCTTTCTCTTTTCCTTTAGTAGTTCGCTTAGGAGGCATCCGTAAACACAAAAAAAATTGGAAGAATTAATCATCAATTATGCACAAATGAATGCTATGTTAGTTAAAGGTAAGATAATAACATGAGCAATGAAATCCCCTAAACTTGTTTCAACATGCATGTATACAATGCTTGCGCTCAATAAAATCAAGTAAAAAATCCAAACATGGCATAAAATGACATAACGA
>NW_019259847.1:0-1053 GCF_002742605.1 Olea europaea var. sylvestris
AATGTTCTATTCTTTCTTTTTGCTAGACCATTCTGTTCCGGTATTTGAGGTGCACAACATTGATGTATTATACCATTTTGTTCACAAAACATTGAATTCATTAAAGAAATATTCATCAACTCTACCACTTCTTAAATTTTTTAGTTTATTTCCTAATTGATTTTCAATTTCAGCTTTATAAGTTCTAAAGTCACTAAATGCTTCATTCTTATGCTTTAAAAAATATACATAAATATACCTAGAGCAATTATCAATAAAAGAAATAAAATATCTAATATCATTTCTTTTTTACATGCCATTTAATTCACATATGTCAAAATGAAAAAGTTCATTTAAGTTCATTGATCTTACTACACTATGGAATGACTTTTTAATCATCTTTGATTTAATACACATTCCACATTTTTCTAAGTTATCAATTTCACATTGTATCATTGCACATTCAACCATTCTTTCATTGTGCTAACTTCTACGTGAGCTAATCTACCATGCCATAAATTAAATAAATCAGTAACTTAAGTAAAAGATTTGTTTTTATTAGAGTTATTCTCAAGAGTACAGAATTTGACTATTCCTTCAATAGAATAGCTCTTTCCAACAAAATATCTATTATGGGTTAGTACAAACTTTCCAGACTCAAAAACAGATTTAATTCCTGATTTTTCCAAAAGAACTCCATCTCTAAATTTCTATTCATTTCTAGTACATTAAAGACATTTGTCAAAGTGATCTTCTTTTCTGAAGTGAAAATGATTTTCACATTACCTTTGCCAATTACTTTAGATCTTTATTCATTTCCCATTTGTATCTCTTCTCCATCTTTAATGTCATGATAAGTTATGAAACAAGACTAATCCTAACAAACATGAATAGTAGCACATGTGTTATACCACCAACCTAGAACTTTACCTTGGATTGCATTGATTTTGCTTACCACAATGATAATCTTATCAATGGAATTTATTTTTCCTTCTTTCTTTGGTTCTTGTTCTTGCTATCTCTTGCATAGTATCTCGATTTTTCAAAAACATAGTAAGGTCTCTTTTTTTTTTT
>NW_019259848.1:0-1053 GCF_002742605.1 Olea europaea var. sylvestris
ATAAACCTGTCAAATTTGAGCCCATTCCGACACAGTCGGGAAAATGACGAAATTCCCGTAGGCGTGATTTTTATTTCTGATCACACTGCCAAATTTCAGCCAATTCCGACACAGTCGAGAAAAATGACAAAACTGCCCCTGGTGCGATTTTTGTTTCCGATCAACCTGCCAAATTTCAACCAATTCCGACGCAGTCGAGAAAAATGGCGAAATTTCACCCGGCACGATTTTTGTTCCCGATAAACCTGTCAAATTTTAGCCCATTCCGACGCAATCGAGAAAAATGACGAAATTGCCCTCGGAACGATTTTTATTTCAGAACAAACTGCCAAATTTCAGTCAATTCCGACACAGTCGAGAAAAATGACGAAATTGCCCCCGGCGCGGTTTTTGTTCCCGATAAACCTGTCAAATTTGAGCCCATTCCAACAGAGTCGAGAAAAATAACGAAATTGCTGTCGGCTCGATTTTTATTTCAGATCAAACTGCCAAATTTCAGTCAATTCTGACACAGTCGCGAAAAATGACGAAATTGCCCCCAGCGCGATTTTTGTTTCCGATCAACCTGTCAAATTTCAGCCCATTCCGACATCGTCGTGAAAAATGACGAAATTGCCACTTGTACGGATTTCGTTTCTGAATAACTTGACCAAATTTCTGCCCATTCCGACACCGTCGGAAGAAATGACGAAATTGCCCCCTGCACAATTTTTGTTTCCAATCAGCCTGCCAAATTTTAGCCCATTCCAACACCGTTGCAAAAAATGATGAAGTTGCCCCCGACGCGAATTTTATTTCCGATCAACCTGTCAAATTTCAGTCCATTCCGACACCGTCGCGAAAAATGAGGAAATTGCCCTCGGCGCAGTTTTTGTTTCCGATCAACCTGCCAAATTTCAGCCCATTCCGACAGCGTCGCGGAAAATGACGAAATAACCCCTGGCGCGAATTTTTTTTCCGAATAACCTGCCAAATTTCAGCCCATTCCGACATCGTCGTGAAAAATGACGAAATTGCCCCCGGGGCGATTTTTGTTTCCGATCAACAAGTTAA
>NW_019259849.1:0-1053 GCF_002742605.1 Olea europaea var. sylvestris
ATGTACCAGTAGTACGGGAATTCGTAGATGTGTTTCCAAAAGATCTATCTGGTATTCCACCCGATAGACAAGTGAAATTCACCGTAGATCTAATTTTCGGAGCGGCACCAGCATTTAAGGCGCCATACCGAATGGCTCTTAAGGACCTACAAGAATTAAAGAAGTAGTTGCAAGAAATCCTAGATATGGACTTCATATGACCAAGCGTCTCTCCATGGTGTGCGCCGGTGTTGTTTGTAAAGAAGAAAGATGGAAGCACGAGGATGTGCATCGATTATAGGGAGATAAATCGATTAACCATTAAGAATAAGTACTCACTCTCGAGGATCGAGGATATGTTAGATCAACTGAAAGGAGCTAAGGTATTTTCCAAGACCGATTTACGATCGGGATACCAACAACTGAAAGTAGAGACAAAGGATATACCTAAGATGGCTTTTAGAACTCGATATGGACACTACGAGTTTATGGTGATGCCGTTTGGGCTAACCAATGCACCTGTAGTGTTCATGGACCTAATGAATCGAGTGTTTCATCAATACTTGGATAAGTTTATTATAGTCTTCATCGATGACATTCTGATATATTCTACGAGTAAGGAGCAACATAAAGAGCACTTGAGAATAGCCTTAGAGGTATTACGAAGCTGTATGCCAAATTCAAGAAGTACGAGTTTTGGCTTGAACGGGTTGGATTTCTTGGACATGTAGTTACTGCCCAAGGGATTGAAGTAGATCCAGCAAAAGTAGAAGCAGTAACCAACTGGAAAACACCAACAAATGCTGGTGAAGTATGGAGTTTTCTAGGATTGGCTGGATATTATAGGAGATTCATAGAAGGATTCTCCAAAATAGCTGGACTAATGACACAGCTTACAAGGAAGGAAGTAAAATTCTAGTGGACGGAAAAATGCGAACAAAGTTTCCAAGAACTTAAGCAAAAGTTGATATCAGCACCTGTATTAACAATGCCTGAAGGTACGAAAGGGTTTGTTATATACAGCAACGTATCCAAGCGAGGATTGGGATGTGTACTAATGCAGAATGGAAAAGT
>NW_019259850.1:0-1053 GCF_002742605.1 Olea europaea var. sylvestris
AGTCATGGAAATAAGAATTGTTTATTTAGATAGTCTGGAAACTCAATCAATTGAATCGCACGTACGGCTAACACATATTCATTTTCCGCAAATAAATGTTCCAAAATTTATTTCCAGAGAATATGATGTCTTGATGTAACAAATAACGGTTATATTTTTTCATTTTTATGGTCAAAGAATAGAAAACAAACGGTGGTCAAATATATTTGTAATTTTCTATTTTTGATTAAATAAAATTGAAATTTTGAAAAATATCAAAGAGAACCGCACGTATGGTTCTCTCTTTTCCATTTCTTTATTTTAAAAAATGTACGGAGAACGGCACGTAGGGTCTCCATTTTCCATTTTTCTTTATTTTAAAATGTTGACGAGAACCGCACGTAGGGTTTCCTTTTTTCCATTTTTTTTAAACACATTTTTCCACTGATAAATTTCTAATAATTCATTTCCAATGTAAAGTAATTTATTTATTAAGTATTTGCTAAAATTTTAACATTTAAGTATTTTTCGACTTGCGGTCATGGAAATAAGAATTGTTTGTTTAGATAGTATGGGAACTCAATCAATTGAATCGTACGTACGATTAACCCATATTCATTTTTCCACAAATAAATGTCCAAAAATTTATTTTAAGAGAATATGATGTCTTGATGTAGTATAAAACGGTTATATTTTTTCATTTTTATGGTCAAAGAATGTAAAACAAACGGCGGTTAAATATATTTGTAATTTTCCATTTTTTATTAAATAGAATTGAAATTTTCAAAAATATCAAAGAAAACCGCACGTTTGGTTCTCTCTTTTCCATTTCTTTATTTTAAAAAATGTAAGGAGAACCGCATGTAGGGTTCTCTATTTTCCATTTTCCTTTATTTTAAAATGTTGACGAGAACATCACGTTGGGTTCTCTTTTTTCCATTTTTTTAAAACACATTTTTCCTTTGATAAATTTCTAATAATTCATTTCCATTGCAAACTAATTTATTTATTAAGTATTTATTAAAATTTTAACATTTAAGTATTTTTCGACTTGCGATCATGGAAATAAGAATT
>NW_019259851.1:0-1053 GCF_002742605.1 Olea europaea var. sylvestris
TTAAGACCGTAGAGCGATTTTGTTCTTATAACCAATTTATTGGTTTTGTTACTCTTCGCTTAGCCCCTTGAGTTGTGTCGAATGTAAAGCATAGGGTTTAATTGTTTAGGGCCTTAACCATCTTTTGGTTTTGAAGGCTCTCCACCAGGACCAAAGAGCGATGTCTTACTTATAACCAATTTATTGGTTTTTGCTTTTCGCCTATACCATTGGACTATGTTGAACCTAGGGTACATGGTCTAGTAATTTAGGACCTTAACCATCATTTGGTTTAGAAGGCTTTCCACTAGGATCGTAGAGCGTTATCATGCTTATAACCAATTTATTAGTTTTGTTACTCTCTGCCTAGCTCCTTGCACTGTTTAGAAAGTAGAGTGTAGGGTCTAGTGGTTTAGGACTTTAACTATCTTTTGATTGTGAAAGCCCTTTAATATGACTGTAGAGCGCTTTCCTACTTATAACCAATTTATTGGTTTTGTTGCTCTTTGCCTGGCCCCCTATCCCACCAATTATCACGTTTTTTACCTCGGCATTGGGTGGGGGATGACCTTTGACCTTTTGGACGACCTTTGACCTTTTGCCTACCTCTGTCATTTATCACATACTTGGTTAAGTGCCCCATCTTAGAAGGCACTTGATCTCCTTTAATTGCATGCAATCTCAGTATCATGTCCGTGATCCTTATGGAAATGATAATACTTGCTCTGATTTCTTTTACTAGAGGGTGTCAACATCGGCTTTGGCCATTCGAGCTCCTTCACATCTTATATTTCTATCAACAACTTTGTGAGCGGGGTGTTCAAAGGGGTAAAGGCCTTGACTTCTTCTCGTCTTTACCTGATCAACAATCCTGAGCGTATTATTTGTTTATGCGCTCATTTTTTGTCTTGTTTTCGTTAATTGGTTTTTCGCTTATCACTTAACTTTCATTTATGACTTTCTATCTCTCATCTTTCTTTGATATTTTTCCTGGATTTCTCTACTTCCTCGATGTTAACATATTTTGATAATCTGGGATGCCAAAGTTGCTACCTAATCTCTAGCCTCTCTCCT
>NW_019259852.1:0-1053 GCF_002742605.1 Olea europaea var. sylvestris
AAAAATATAAAATATTTTAGTTGGCAAAACGACAAAATTCTCCTTTAATTGTTAACTTAATGTCTTCCAACTTCTCTCATTTCATCCCGTCATCTTTTCTTCAAATTCACCTTAAAACCCTAATTTCTTTTGAAAATAACTTCTTCCCCTGTTCATCTTTTCAATTTTAATTTCTCAAAATTACATTCACCTATTTTCTTCTTTTCAATCACATTTGAACAAGAGTTTGGTTAGCATACATTTACATTGAAAGAAAGAAAAAAGATGTTCTTAAAAATTCCATCTATGTTGTATTTTTATTACTAAATATGGTATTAAATAATATTTAGTTAGTATTGTTTGCGTATTTAGTGTGCTTTTTGTGTTATTTTCAACCATTGGATGTAATAACACTCCAATTACTATCTGAAATATATAGAATACCACTCCAGCCGTTATCTGTACAGTAAAATGACACTACAGTCGTTATCTGCTGTAGTTTGGTTTTTTGAATGAAATGACTCTAATAATGGGCTTACTAACGTATATAACAAAAAAAGACTGACTAACCACAAAGAACGATTGAAACGACATAATTTTTTAGAACGATTGACTCTAATTCTATTTCTAGAATTAGATTTGTCTCTTTTATTAGATGTTTTCTAAACTTTTATATTAGTATTAAATTATATCGTAGTATATATATCATTTTCACTTCTGCTACCAATGAACTTTTCTATTCATGCGTTTTGATTTGACAATTGAGATTTGCATATGATGGACAAATAGATGAGTTATCAACTTATAATTTTACAATTTTCTAGTGTAAGCTAGAAGAATCAGTTTGTCACATTGAATTGTTTGGGAGAATGTATTCACACAACAAAAGAGTGGGATAACTGTCTGTCTAAGTCACCATATGTATAATATATCACTTATTAGACAAATATATTGCATAATAAATATTATTTATTTTAACAACCGTTTGGTATTAGGGGAATTTGGCCATTTGGCCTAACTAAACAATGTATTTGATGAAATGACATTTGACTAATAATAAAAATTAATAAAAAA
>NW_019259853.1:0-1053 GCF_002742605.1 Olea europaea var. sylvestris
AAAAGTTTTGGTCCTTTTTTTAGGGAAGAAAGACAGCTGCTGGTGGGAAATTTTAAAGAGAAATACAAATTGGTGGCTGACTTGGAGGAAAAAAGGAGAGAGAATTATTGCCGGTTGGAAGAAAAGAACAATTGGAATTGCACTTTAAATTGGAGACTAAATCATAGAAAATGAGACTGCTTGAAGCTGATTTTTTTATAGATGCAATATATATACTCGTATACCGGCTGAAAAATGGGGGAATTCATACATATGATAAAGGAAGCAGCTTGGCAGCAATAAAAGTTGGCGGCCAGCTTGGAATTATATATACAAACTTTGGCAATTTGGCAGAAAGGAGGTACAAAAACGGGGAGAAAATTGGAAGAGAGACACATACATTTGCGGGCAGCTTGGAAAGAGACACACATGCACGGTCAAGAGCCAAGAAAAAGTGGAGAATTAATCACGTTCCGTCAAATTTTGGTAATGTCATTCCATTTTTAAGTGTTTAATTTCAACATGATGCTAGGCAAAAAAATTTCATATATTGGATGGATGACAAAATTATTTAATTTTTAATTTTAATTCGAGACCTGTGCTTTTATTTTAATACTTGCATTGTGATTCCATTAATATGCATAATTATATTAGGACAATAAGTTGCTTATTCGTAGTGTTGAAAAACTCACGATAGGTAGAACGCTATTATTGAGACACACGGGCAATATAATATTTGTAGCGTGTGCGATCATATATGATAATCCTAAATGTCAATGCATGTTTGTCATATGAATTCGGACTAGAAATATGATCATCTCATGGTAACCATAAGCTTATTATATCTTGTTAAGAATAATAAATAAAAGTGAAATTATCGACCTCGCAATTGTATGAATTAAGATAATTACTACTGGTTGAGAATTAGAACTAAGTATTGATCGGTGGCGTTGGAAATCCAATACGTCCACACATTTGATTTTTAAACCAACTTTCATTGTTTTCACAAGTTTTAGTTATAAAAAATTATTTAGTTATTCATCTGATCGTCTTTTGGTTACAAACACGAATTTA
>NW_019259854.1:0-1053 GCF_002742605.1 Olea europaea var. sylvestris
CATGGTCGTCCCAATAAAATATGTCCCGCTTGCATTGGCACCACATTACACACTAACTCATCCTTATAACTCACAATTGACAAATTAATTAACACTCTTCGATTCACCCTCACCTGCCCACTCTCATTCAACCATTGCAATTTATAAGGTCTCGGGTGTCTCAACAATGTTAAACCCAATTTTTCTACAAGAGACACACTAGCTACATTAGTGCAACTACCACCATTAATTATAACACTACATACCGTATTGTTGATGTGGCATCGAGTGTGGAAAATGTTCTCCCGTTGCAACTCCAAGTCATCTGCTTTGACGTGAGTAGTGAGAGCTCGCCTTGTGACTAGTAGATTCCCAACCGGCCCTTCAATTTTTTCTTCTTCATTAACACCCTCCAACGCCGGTATGTCATCAAACTCGACATCACTATCACTCGCAATCTCTCCATTATCCCGCAACACCATCGCCCATTTGTTTGGGCATTGAGAAGCAATATGCCCCGTTCCCAAACACCTAAAATATTTGATGTCCCGATTGCGCGACGGTTGTGCCTCCGATTTTGATATTGGTTTGCTAGCGTTTTCATCCTTGCCTTTTTGCCAATCATTTTTACCTCTAGGTGCAGCCCCATTTTCGTTGTTGTCATCCCACTTCGATTTCCATGTTGGATTAGGAGTCGAAGTACCTAACGGTTGCCTAGACGTCCCCTTCCTCTTCAATTGCCTCTCGACCTTCATTGCCACATGTAACATGTCCTCGATTTCCACATAATGTTGCAACTCTACAATGTTTGCAATATCCCGATTTAACCCATTCAAGAACCGTACCAGGGTAGCTTCCCGATCTTCCTCCACATTAGCCTGAATCATAAGAATTTCCATCTCCTTGTGATAATCCTTTACGTTTTTCAATCCTTGATACAAACCTTGCAATTTTTGATGGATTTCCCTATAATAGTGACTCAGAACAAACATCCTCCTCATCAACATCTTCAACTCATCCCAAGTGCTAATTGGCCTTTCCCGACTCCTAAGCCGTGATGTAAGTACTTGATCC
>NW_019259855.1:0-19367 GCF_002742605.1 Olea europaea var. sylvestris
GTTTGACACTTGCAATGTTGTCAAGTGTCAATTAGATGGAAAAAATGCTTGAAATTTAAACTGTCCAACAGGATAATGTCACGTGGTAAAGTGTAAACTAATGTGTACACCATAGTGTACATGTAGCAAGGTTCTTAGCGATTGAACTTTGCTGTTTGTACGCTGATTTTTGAAACGTTGCTTGACACTTGCATTGTTGTCAAGTGTCAATTGGGCGGGAAAACTATTTGAAATTTCAACTTTCCAACATGGATATATCACGTGGCAAAGTGCAGATTAAAGTGTACACCATAGTATACATGAAGCAAAGTTTATACCGATTGAACATTGCTATTTGTACACTGGTTTTTGACACGTTATTTGACACATGCATTGTTATCAACTGTCAATTAGATGTGAAAACTATTTAAAATTTAAACTTCCCAACAAGGTATTATCACATGACGAATTGTAAACTAAAGTGTACGCAATAGTGTACATGTCGCGAGGTTCTTACCAATTGAACTTTGCTATTTGTACAATAATTTTTGACACGTTGTTTGATACTTGCAGTGCTGTCAATTATTAACTGGATGGAAAAATTATTTAAAATTTAAACTGTCTAATAGGGTAATGTCACGTGGCAATGTGTAAACTAAAGTGTACACCATAGTGCACATGTAGCAAGGTTCTCTCCGATTGAACTTCACTATTTGTAAACTGATTTTTGACCCGTTATTTTACACTAGCATTGATGTCAAGTGTCAATTGGATGGGAAAATTGTTTGAAATTTAAACTGTCCAACAGTGTAATGTCACGTGGTAAATTGTAAACTAAAGTGTACACCATAGTGTACATGTTGCAAGGTTCTCACCGACTGAACTTTGGTATTTGTAAACTATTTTTTTACACGTTGTTTGACACTTGCATTGTTGTCAAGTGTTAATTCGAGGTGAAAATTCTTTGAAATTTAAAATTGTAAAGAGGGTAATGTCACGTGGCAAAGTGTAAATTAAAGTGCGCACCATAGTTTACGTGTAACAAGGTTCTTACCGATTAAACTTGGCTATTTGTACTGTGATTTTTGACACGTTGTTTGACACTTGTATTGTTGTAAGTGTCAATTAGATGGAAAAAGTGCTTGAAATTTAAACTGTCCGACAGGGTAATGTCACATGGAAAAGTGTAAACTAATGTGCACACCATAGTGTACATGTAGCAATGTTCTTAGCGATTGAACTTTACTATTTGTACACTGATTTTTGACACGTTGTTTGACACTTGCATAGCTGTTAAGTGTCAATTGGATGGGAAAATTGTTTGAAATTGAAACTGTCCAACCAGGTAATGTCACGTCGAAAAGTGTAAACTGAAGTGTACGCCATAGTGTACATATCGCGAGCTTCTTAGCGATTGAACTTTGCTATTAGTACACTGATTTTTGGCACATTGTTTAACACTTGCAGTGTTTTCAAGTGTTATTTGAATGGGAAAACTTTTTGAAATTTAAACTGTCCAACAGGGTAATGTCACGTGAAAAAATGTAAACCAAAGTGCACACCATAGAGTATAGGAAGCAAGGTTCTTACCAATTGAACTTTGTTATTTGTGAACTGATTTTTGAGACGTTGTTTGGCACTTGCAGTTCTTACCGATTGAACTTCGCTATTTGTTCACTGATTTTTGAAACATTGTTTGATACTTTCATTGCTATCAAGTCCCAATTGGATGGGAAAACTATTTGAAATGTAAACTGTCCAATAGGGTAATGTCACGTGGCAAAGTGTAAACTAAAGTGGGTACACCATAGTGTACATGTAGCAAGGTCCTTACCGATTGAACTTTATTTTTTGTACATTGATTTTTGACATGCTATGTGACATATGCATTATTGTCAGGTGCCAATTCAGTGGGAAAACTGTTTGAAATTTAAACTGTCCAACTGGGTAATGTCACGTGACAAAGTGTAAACTAAAGTGTACACCATAGTACACGTGACTAAAGGTTCTTACCGATTGAACTTTGCTATTTGTACGATGATTTTTAACACGTTGTATGATACTTGCATTGTTGTCGAGTGTCAATTGGATGGAAAAATTATTTGAAATTTCAACTGTCCAACAGGGATATGTCATGTGGCAAAGTGTAAACTAAATTGTACACCATAGTGTACATGAAGCAAAGTTCTTGCCAATTGAACTTTGCTATTTGTGCACTAATTTTTGACATGTTGATTGACACATGCATTGTTATCAAGCGTCAATTACATGGGAAAACTGTTTAAAATCTAAACTGCCCAGCAGGGTATTGTTTCATGACAAAGTGTAAACAAAAGTGTACGCAATAGTGTACATGTCGCGAGGTTCTTAACGATTGAACTTTGCTATTTGTACACTGATTTTTGACACGTTGTTTGACACTTGCAGTGTTGTCAAGTGTTAATTGGATGGGAAAACTGTTTAAAATTTAAATTGTCCGATAGGGTAATGTCACGTGGCAAAGTGTAAATTAAAGTGTACACCATAGCGTACATGTAGCAAGGTTCTCTCCGATTAAACTTCACTCCTTGTACACTGGTTTTTGACCCATTATCTTACACTTGCATTGCTGTCAAGTGTCAATTGGATAGGAAAATTGTTTGAAATTTAAACTGTCCAACCGTGTAATGTCACGTGGGAAAGTGTAAACTAAAGTGTACACGTCGCAAGGTTCGTACCAATTGAAATTTGCTATTTATACACTGATTTTTAACACATTGTTTGATACTTGCATTGTTGTCTAGTGTCAATTGGAGGTGAAATCTGGTTGAAATTTAAAATTTTAAACAGGGTAATGTCATTTGGCAAAGTGTAAACTAAAGTGTACCCCATAATGTACATGTCGCGAGGTTCTTACCGATTGAACTTTGCTATTTGTACACTGATTTTTGACACGTTCTTTGACAGTTGCAAAGTTTTCAAGTGTTAATTGGATGGAAAAACTGTTTTAAATTTAAACTGTCCAATAAGGTAATGTCATGTGGTAAAGTATAAAGGAATGTTTGCACCATAGTGTACATGTAGCAAGGTTCTTACCGATTGAACTTGACTATTTGTAAACTGATATTTGACACGTTGTTTGACACTTACATTATTGTCAAGTGTCAATTAGATGGGAAAATTGATAGAAATTTAGACTGTCCGACAGGGTAATGTCACGTGATAAAGTGTAAACCAAAGTGTACACCATAGCGTACATGTCGCAGGGTTCTTACTGATTGAACTTTGCTATTTGTTCACTGATTTTTGAAACGTTGTTTGACAGTTGCATTGTTGTCAAGTGTCAATTGGAGGCGAAAACTGTTTGAAATTTAAATTGTCCAACATGATAATGTCACGTGATAAAGTGTAAACCAAAGTGTATACAATAGTGTACATGTCGCAAGGTTCTTATGGATTGAACTTTGCTATTTGTAAAGTGATTTTCGTCACGTTGTTTGACCCTTGCATTGTTGTCAAGTGTCAATTGGAGGTGAAAACTGTTTGAAATTTAAACTTTCAAACTAGGTAATGTCACGTGGCAAAGTGTAAACTAAAGTACGCACTGTAGTGTACGGGCAGCAAGGTTCTTACCGATTGAACTTTGCTATTTGTACAGCGATTTTTGAAATGTTGTTGGATGCTTGCATTGTTGTCAAGTGTCAATTGGATGGAAAAAATGCTTGAAATTTAAACCTACAAATTGGGTAATGTCATGTGGTAAAGTGTAAACTAAAGTTTGCACCATAGTGTACATGTAGCAAGGTTCTTACCGATTGAATTTTGCTATTTGTACACTGATTTTTGACACGTTATTTGACACTTGCATTGTTGTGAAGTGTCAGTTGGATAGGGAACTTGAAATTTAAACTGTACAAACGGGTAATGTCATGTGGCAAAGTGTAAACCAAACTGCACACCATAGTATACAGGAAGCAAGGTTCTTACTGATTGAACCTTGCCTTTTGTACATTGATTTTTGACACGTTGTTTGACACTTGCACTTCTTACCGATTCAACTTTGCTATTTGTACATTGATTTGTAACACGTTGTTTGACACTTGCATTGTTGTCAAGTATCAATTGGATGGGAAAACTGTTTGAAATTTAAACTGTTCAACAGGGATACGTCGCGTGGCAAAGGGTAAATTAAAGTGTACACCATAGTGTACATGAAGTAAGGTTCTTACCGATTGAACTTTGCTATTTGTACACAGATTTTTCACACGTTGTTTGACACTTGCTTTGTTGACAAGTGTCAATTGGATGGTAAAACTGTTTGAAATTTAAACTGTGCAACAGGGATATGTCGAGTGGCAAAGGGTAAACTAAAGTGTACACCGTAGTGTATATGAAGCAATGTTCTTACTGATTGAACTTTGCTATTTGTACATTGATTTTTGACACACTGTTTCACACTTGCATTGTTGTCAAGTGTCAATTGGGTGGGAAAACTGTTTGAAATTTATACTGTCAAATAGGGTAATGTAAAGTAGCAAAGTGTAAACTAAAGTGTACACCATAGTGTACATAAAGCAGGGTTCTTACCGTTTGAACTTTGCTATTTGTACACTAATTTTTGACACGTTGTTAGACACATGCATTGTTGTCAAGTGTCAATTGGTTGGAAAAAACTGTTTGAAATTTAAACTGTCCAACAGTGTAATGTCACGTGGCAAAGTGTAAACTAAAGTGTACACCATAGTATACATGTAGCAAGGTTCTTACCGATTGAATTTTGTTATTTCTACATTAATTTTTGACACGTTGTTTGACACTTGCATTGTTGTCAAGTGTCAATTGCATGAGAAAATTGTTTGAAATTTAAACTGTCCAACCGGCTAATGTCACATGATAAAGTGTAAACTAAATTATACATCATAGTGTACATGTCTCAAGATTCTTACCGATTGAACTTTACTATTCATACACTGATTTTTGACACGTTGTTTGACACTTGCATTGTTGTCAAGTGTCAATTAGATGGAAAAATTGTTTCAGAGTTAAACTGCCCAACAGGGTAATGTCACGTGATAAAGTGTAAACTAAAGTGTACACCATAGTGTACATGCAGTACGGTCCTTACCAATTGAACTTTGCTATTTGTACACTAATTTTTAACATGTTGCTTGCCACTTGCATTGTTGTCAAGTGTTAACTTGATGGGAAAACTGTTTGAAATTTAAACTATCCCGTAGGCTAATGTTACATGACAAGGTGTTTACTAAAGTGTATACCACTGTGAACATGTCTCAAAGTTCTTAACGATTGAACTTTGCTATTTGTACACTGATTTTTCACACGTTGTTTAACACTTAAATTGTTGAAAAGTGTCAATTCGAAGGGAAAACTGTTTGAAATTTAAACTGTTCAACAGGGTAATGTCACATAACAAAGTGTAAGCTATAACCGATTGAACTTTGATATTTGAACACTGATTTGTGACACGTTGTTTGACACTTACGTTGTTGTCAAGTGTTAATTGGATGGGAAAATTATTTGCAATTTAAACTCTCCAATAGGGATATGTCACATGGCAAAGAGTAAACTAAAGTGTACACCATTGTGTAAATGAACAAGGTTCTTGCCGATCGAACTTTGCTATTTGTACACTGATTTTTGACTCGTAGTTTGACACTTGCATTTTTGGCAAGTGTCAATTGGATGGGAAAATAGTTTGAACTTTAAACTGTCCAATAGGGATATATCGCATGGCAAAGGGTAAACTAAAGTGTACACCATAGTGTACATGAAGTATGGTTCTTATCGATTGATCTTTACTATTTGTACACTGATTTTTGACACGTTGTTTGACACTTTCATTGTTGATAAGTGACAATTGGGTGAGAAAACTATTTGAATTTTAAACTGTACGACAGGGCAGTGTCACGTGGCAAACTGTAAACTAAAGTGTACACCATAGTGTACATGTAGCACAGTCCTTACCAATTGAACATTGCAATTTGCATAGTGATTATTGACACGTTGTTTGACACTTGCATTGTTGTCTAGTGTCAATTGGATAGCAAAACTGTTTGAAATTTAAACTGTCCAACTGGCTAATGTCACTTGGCAAAGTGTAAACTAAAGTGTGTACACATGGCGTACATGTAGCAAGGTTCTTACCAAGAACATTGCTATTTGTACACTAATTTTTGACTCATTGTTTGACACTTGTATTTTTGGCAAGTGTCAATTGGATGGGAAAACAGTTTGAAATTTAAACTATCCAATAGGGATATATAGCGTGGCAAAGGGTAAACTAAAGTGTACACCATAGTGTACATGAAGTATGGTTTTTACCGATTGAACTTTGCTATTTGTACACCAATTTTTGACACGTTGTTTGACACTTTCATTGTTGCTAAGTGTCAATTAGGTGAGAAAACTGTTTGAATTTTAAACTGTACGACAGGGTAATGTCATATGACAAAGTGTAAACTAAAGTGGACATCGTAGTGTACATGTAGCAAGGTTCTTACCGTTTGAACTTTGCTATTTGTACACTGATTTTTAACACGTTGTTTGACACTTACATTGTAGTCAAGTATCAATTGGGTGGGAAAATTGTTTGAAATTGTACTGTATGATAGGGTAATGTCAAGTGGCAAAGTGTAAGCTAAAGTGTACACCGTAGTGTACTTGTCGCAAAGTTCTTACTGATTGAACTTTGCTATTTAAACACTGATTTTTGACACGTTGTTTGACACTTGCATTGTTGCCGAGTGTCAATTAGGTGAAATTTTTTTTTGAAATTTAAACAGTCAATGTCATGTGGTAAAGTGTAAACTAAAGTGTACACCATAGTATCCATGTAGCAAGGTTCTTACCAATTGAACTTTGCTATTTCTACGCTGATTTTTGACACGTTGTTTGACCCTTGTGTTGTTGTCATGTGTCAATCAGATGGGAAAACCTTTTGAAATTTGAACTACCCAACAGGGTAGTGTTGCGTGGCAAACTGTAAACTAAAGTGTACACCATAGTGTACATGTAGCACGGTCCTTACCAATTGAACTTTGCAATTTGTATAGTGATTATTGACACGTTGTTTGACACTTGCGTTGTTGTCCAGTGTCAATTGGATAGAAAAACTGTTTGAAATTTAAACTATCCAACAGGTTAATGACACTTGGCAAAGTGTAAACTAAAGTGTGTATACATAGTGTACATGTAGCAAGGTTCTTACCGATTGAACTTTGCTATTTGTACAATGATTTTTGACACGTTGTTTGACATTTGTATTGTTGTCAACTGTCAGTTGGATGAAAAACTATTTAAAGTTTAAACTATCCAACGGGGTAATGTCACGTGGCAAAGTGTAAACTAAAGTGTACACCATATTGTACATGTAGTATGGTCCTTACCAATTGAACTTTGCTATTTATATAAAGATTTTTGACACATTGTTTGAAATTTGTATTGTTTTCAAATGTCAATTGGATGAAAAACTGTTTAAAGTTTAAACTATCCAACGGGATAATGTCACGTGGCAAAGTGTAAACTAAAGTGTACACCATATTGTACATGTAGTATGGTCCTTACCAATTGAACTTTGCTATTTATATAAAGATTTTTGACACATTGTTTGAAACTTGTATTGTTGTCAAGTGTCAATTGGATGGAAAACTGTTTGAAATTTAAATTTTCCAATAGGGATATGTCGGTTGGAAAAGTGTAAATTAAAGTGTACACCATAATGTACATGAAGCAAGGTTCTTACCGATTTAACTTTGATATTTGTACAATGATTTTTGACACGTTGTTTGACACTTGCATTATTGTCAAGAGTCAATTGGACAGGAAAACTGTTAGAAATTTAGACTGTCCAGCAGGGTATTCTCACGTGACAAAGTATAAACTAAATTGTAAATCATAGTGTACATGTAGCACGGTCCTTACCAATTGAATTTTGCTATTTATACATTGATTTTTTACACATTGTTTGAAACTTGCATTGTTGTCAAGTGTTAATTGGATGGAAAACTATTTGAAATTCAAATTTTCCAATAGAGATATGTCGCTTTGAAAAGTGTAAACTAAAGTGTACATCATAGTGTACATGAAGTAAGGTTCTTACCGATTGAACTTTGGTATTTGTACACTGATTTTTAACACGATGTTTGACAATTGCATTGTTGTCAAGAGTTAATTGCATTGGGAATTTATTTGAAATTTAAACTGTCCAATAGGGTAATGTCATGTGGCAAACTGTAAACTAAAGTGTACACCATAGTGTACTTGAAGCAAGGTTCTTATCGATTGAACTTTGCTATTTGTACACTGATTTTTGACACATTGTTTAGCACTTGCATTGTTTTTAGGTGTCAATTGGATGGGAAAATTGTTTTAAATTTAAACTGTCCAACAAGGTAATGTCACTTGGCAAAGTGTAAACAAAATTGTACACCATAGTGTACATGTAGCATGGTCCTTACTAACTGAACTTTGCAATTTATACATTGATTTTTGACACGTTGTTGCTAACTTACTTTGTTGTCAAGTGTTAATTGGATGGAAAATTGTTTGAAATTTAAATGTTCCAACATGGATACATCGCTTGGAAAAGTGTAAACTAAAGTGTATACCATCGTGTACATGAAGCAAGGTTCTTACCAATTGAACTTTGGTATTTATACACTGATTTTTGACACGTTGTTTGATACTTGCATTGTTGTAAGTGTTAATTGGATTGGAAAACTGTTTGAAATTTAAACCATCCAACTGGATATGTCGCGTGGCGAAGGGTAAACTAAAGTGTACACCATAGTGTATATGAAGCAAGGTTCTTACCGATTGAAATTTGCTATTTGTACACTGATTTTTGACACATTGTTTAACACTTGCATTGTTTTCAAGGGTCAATTCGATTGGAAAACTGTTAGAAATTTATACTGTCCAACAGGGTAAAGTCACATGGTAAGGTGTAAACTAAAGTGTACACTATAGTGTACATGTAACAATGTCCTTACCAATTGGATGGGAAAACTGTTTGAAATTTAATCTTTTCAACAGTGTAATGTCACGTGGCAAATTGCAAACTAAAGTGTACACAATAGTGTACATGTTGCAAGGTTACCGATTGGACTTCGCTATTTGTACACTGATTTTTGACACGTTGTTTGACACTTGCATTGTTGTCAAGTGTCAATTGGATGGAAAACTATTTGAAGTTTAAACTATCCTATGGGGTAATGTCATATGTCAAAGTGTAAACTAAAGTGTACACCATAGTGTACATGTAGCAAGGTTCTTACCGATTGAACTTTGCTATTTGTACACTGATTTTTAACACGTTGTTTGACACTTGCATTGTTGTCAAGTGTCAATTGGATGAAAAAATTGTATGAAGTTTAAACTATCCAACGGGGTAATGTCACGTGGCACAGTGTAAACTAAAGTGTACACCATAATGTACATGTAGTAAGGTTCTTACCGATGGAACTTTGCTATTTGTACACTAATTTTTAACACGTTGTTTGACACTTGCATTGTTGTCAAGTGTTAATTGGATGGAAAAATTGTTTGAAATTTAAACTGTCCAATAGGATAATGTCACGTGGCAAAGTGTAAGCTAAAGTGTACACCATAGTGTACATATAGGAAAGTTCTTACCGATTGAACTTTGCTATTTGTACATTGATTTTTAACACGTTGTTTGACACTTGCATTGTGGATGAAAAAATTGTATGAAGTTTAAACTATCCAATGGGATAATGTCACGTGGCATAGTGTAAACTAAAGTGTACACCATAGTGTACATGTAGTAAGGTTCTTACCGATTGAACTTTACTATTCGTACACTGATTTTTGACATGTTGTTTGACACTTGCATTGTTGTTAAGTGTCTATTGGGTGGGAAAACCGTTTGAAATTTAAACAGTCCAACAGGGCAATGTCAAGTGGCAAAGTGTAAACTAAAGTGTACACCATATTGTACATGTAGCAAGGTTCTTACCGTTTGAACTTTGCTATTTGTACACTAATTTTTAACACGTTGTTTGTCTCTTGCATTGTTGTCAAGTGTCAATTTGGTAGGAAAATTGTTTGAAATTTATACTCTCCGATAGGGTAATATCAAGTGGTAAAGTGTAAACTAAAGTGTACGCCGTAGTGTACATGTAGAAAGGTTCTTATCGATTGAACTTTGGTATTTGTATGCTGATTTTTGACATGTTGTTTGACACTTGCATTGATGTCAAGTGTCAATTGGGTGGGAACACTGTCTGAAATTTAAATTGTCCGGCAGGATAATGTCAAGGGGCAATGTGTAATCTAAAGTGTGCTCCATAGTGTACATGTAGTAAGGTTATTACCGATTGAACTTTACTATTTGTACACTAATTTTTACACGTTGTTAGACACTTGTATTATTGTCAAGTGTCAATTGGATGGAAAAACTGTTTAAAATTTAAACTGTCCAACAGTATAACGTCTCGTGGCAAAGTATAAACTAAAGTGTACACCATTGTGTACATGAAGCAAGGTTCGTACTGACTGAACTTTGCTATTTGTACACCAATTTTTGACAAGGTGTTTAACACTTGTACTTACCGATTAATGTGTCCTATTTATACATTGATTTTTGACATGTTGTTTGACACTAGCATTGTTGTCAAATGTCAATTGGATGGAAACCTGTTTGAAGTTTAACCTATCTAATGGGGTAATGTCACATGGCAAAGTGTAAACTAAAGTGTTCACCACAGTGTACATGTAGCAAGGTTCTTATTGACCAAACTTTGTTATTTTTACACTGATTTTTGACAAGTTGTTTGATACTTGCATTGTTGTCAAGTGTCAATTGAATGAGAAAATTGTTTGAAATTTAAACTGTCCAATAGGGTAATGTCACGTGGCAAATGGTGAACTAAAGTGTACACCATAGTGTACATATAGCCAGGTTCTTGCCGATTGCACATTGCTATTTGTACATTGATTTTTGGCACGTTGTTTGACACTTGTATTGTTGTAAAGTGTTAATTGGATGGGAAAATTGTTCGAAATTTAAACTGTCCAACCGGCTAATGTCAAGTGACAAAGTGTAACTAAATTGTATACCATAGTGTACATGTCTCAAGGTTCTTACCGATTGAACTTTACTATTCGTACACTGATTTTTGACATGTTGTTTGACACTTGCATTGTTTTCAAGTGTCAATTGGATAGGAAAACTGTTTGAAACTTAAACTGCCCAACAGGGTAATGTCACGTGATAAAGTGTAAACTAAAGTGTACACCATAGTGTACATGTAGCACGGTCCTTACCAATTGAACTTTGCTATTCGTACACTAATTTTTAACATGTTGTCTCGCACTTGCATTGTTGTCAAGTGTCAACTCGATAGGAAAACTGTTTGAAATTTAAACTGTCCCACAGGCTAATGTCACGTGACAAAGTGTAAACTAAAGTGTACACCATAGTGTACATGTCTCAAGGTTCTTAACGATTGAACTTTGCTATTTGTACACTATTTTTTGACACGTTGTTTGAAACTTGCATTGTTTTCAAGTGTCAATTCGATGGGAAAACTGTTTGAAATTTAAACTGTCTAACAGGATAATGTCACGTAATAAAGTGTAAGCTATTACCGATTGAACTTTGATATTTGAACACTGATTTGAGACACATTGTTTGACACTTGCGTTGTTGTCAAGTGTCAATTGGATGGGAAAACTATTTGAAATTTAAACTCTCCAATACGGATATGTCGCGTGGCAAAGGGTAAACTAAAGTGTACACCATTGTGTACATGAAGCAAGGTTCTTACCGATCGAACTTTGCTATTTGTACACTGATTTTTGACTCGTTGTTTGAAACTTGCTTTTTTGACAAGTGTCAATTAGATGGGAAAACTGTTTGAAATTTAAATTGTCCAATAGGGACATATCGCGTGGCAAAGGGTAAACTAAAGTGTCCACCACAGTATACATGCAGCAAGGTTATTACTGATTGAACTTTGCTATTTCTACACTAATTTTTGACACGTTGTTTGACCCTTGCGTTGTTGTCAAGTGTCAATCGGATGGGAAAACTTTTTTAAATTTGAACTACCTAAAAGGGTAGTGTCACGTAGCAAACTGTAAACTAAAGTGTACACCATAGTGTACATGTAGCACGGTCCTTACCAATTGAACTTTGCAATTTGTATAGTAACTATTGACACATTGTTTAACACTTGCATTGTTGCCAAGTGTCAAATTGATAGGAAAGCTTTTTGAAATTTAAATTGTCCAACAGAGTAATGTCACTTGGCAAAGTGTAAACTAAAGTGTGTACACATAGTGTACATGTAGCAAGGTTCTTACCGATTGAATTTTGCTATTTGTACAGTGACTTTTGACACGTTGTTTGACATTTGCATTGTTGTCAAGTGTCAATTGGGTGGGAAAACAGTTTAAAATTTAAAATGTCCAATAGGGAAATGTCATGCGGCCAAGTGTAAAGAAAAGTGTACACAATAGTTTACATATGTAGCAAGGTTCTTCCCGATTGAACTTTACTATTTGTACACTGATTTTTGACACGTTGCTTGACACTTGCATTGTCGTCAAGTGTCAATTGGGTGGGAAAACAGTTTAAAATTTAAAATGTCCAACAGGGAAATGTCATGCGGCCAAGTGTAAACAAAAGTGTACACAATAATGTACATATGTAGCAAGGTTCTTACTGATTGAACTTTGCTATTAGTACACTGATTTTTGACACGTTGCTTGACACTTGCATTGTCGTCAAGTGTCAATTGGGTGGGAAAATTGTTTGAAATTTAAACTGTCCAACAGGGTAATGTCAAGTGGCAATGTGTAAACTAAAGTGTAGTCCATAGTGTACATGTAGCAATGTTCTTACCAATTGAACTTTGCTATCTGTACACTAGTTTTTGACTCGTTGTTAGACACTTGCATTGTTGTCAAGTGTCAATTGGATGGGAAAACTATTTGAAATTTAAACTGTCCAACAGTGTGACGTCAATTGATAAAGTGTAAACCAAAGTGTACACCATTGTGTACATGAAGCAAGGTTCTTACTGATTGAACTTTGCTATTTTGTACACCAATTTTTGACATGGTGTTTGACACTTGTAATTCTTGTCGATTTAAGTTTGCGATTTATACATTGATTTTTGAAACGTTGTTTGACACTTGCATTGTTGTCAAATGTCAATTGGATGGAAACCTGTTTGAAGTTTAACCTATCCAACGGGGTAATGTCACATGGCAAAGTGTAAACTAAAGTGTTCACCACAGTGTACGTGTAGCAAGGTTCTTATTGACCAAACTTTGTTATTTGTACACTGATTTTTGACACGTTGTTTGATACTTGCATTGTTGTCAAGTGTCAATTGGATGAGAAAATTGTTTGAAATTTAAACTGTCCAACAGTGTAATGTCACGTGGCAAAGTGTAAATTAAAGTGTATACCATAGTGTACATGTAGCACGGTCCTTACCAACTGAACTTTGCTATTTGTACATTGATTTTTAACACGTTGTTTGACACTTGCATTGTTGTCAAGTGTCAATTGGATGGAAAACTATTTGAAGTTTAAACTATCCAATAGGGTAATGTCTCGTGGCATAGTGTAAAGTAAAGTGTACGCCCTAGGGTACTTGTAGCAAGGTTCTTACTAATTGAACTTTGCTATTTGTACACTGATTTTTAACACGTTGTTTGACAATTGCATTGTGGTCAAGTGTCAATTGGATGGGAAAATTGGTTGAAATTTGAACTGTCCAACAAGCTAATGTCACGTGACAAAGTGTAAACTAAAGTAAACACCATAGTGCACATGTCTCGAGGTTCTTACCAATCGAACTTTACTATTTGTACACTAATTTTTGACATGTTATTGACACTTGCATTGTTGTCAAGAGTCAATTGGAGAAGAAAACTGTTTGAAATTTAAACTGTCCAATAGGGATATGTGAAGTGGCAAAGTGTAAACTAAAGTGTACATCATAGTGTACATGAAGCAAGGTTCCTACCGATTGAACTTTGCTCTTTGTACACTGATTTTTGACACGTTGTTTGACACTTGCATTGTTGTCAAGTGTCAATTGGATTGAAAAACTGTTTGAAATTTAAACTGCCCAATAGGGTAATGTCACGTGGCAAAGTATAAACTAAAATGTATACCATAGTGTACATGTAGCGTAGTCCTTACCAATTGAACTTTGCTATTTGTACACTAATTTTTGACACGTTGTTAGATACTTGCATTGTTGTCTAGTGTCAATTTGATGGGAAAACTGTTTGAAATTCAAACTGTCCAACAGGGTAATGTCACGTGAAAAATTGTAAACTAAAGTGTACAGCCTATGTACATGTTTAAAGGTTCTTACCGATTGAACTTTGCTATTTGTACACTGATTTGTCACACGTTGTTTGACACTTGCATTGTTGTCAAGTGTCAATTGGACAGAAAAATGGTTTGAAATTTAAACTGTCCAACAGAGTAATGTCACGTGGCAAAGTGTAAACTAAAGTGTTTACACCATAGTGTACATGTAACAAAGTTCTTACCAATATAATTTTGCTATTTGTATAATGATTTTTGACACATTGTTTAACACTTATGTTGCCGACAAGTGTCAATTGGATGGGAAATCTGTTTGAAATTTAAACTGTCCAACTGGATAATGTCTCGTGGCAAAGTGTGAACTATAGTGTACAACATAGTGTACATGTAGTACGGTCCTTATCGATCGATCTGTACACTAATTTTTGACACGTTGTTTGACACTTGCATTGTTGTTAAGTGTCAGAAATATAGGAAAATAGTTTGAAATTTAAACTATCCAACAGGGTAATGTCACGGGGCAAAGGGTAAACTAAAGTGTGTACACCATAGTGTACATGTAGCAAGGTTCCTACCGATTGAACTTTGCTATTTGTACACTAATTTTTAACACATTGTTTGACACTTGCATTGTTGTCAAGTGGACAGGAAAACTGTTTGAAAGTTTAGTTGTCCGACAGGGCAATGTCACGTGACAATGTGTACTCTAAAGAGTACACCATAGTGTACATGTAGCATGGTCCGTACCGATTGAACTTTGCTATTTGTACACTGATTTTTGAAAAGTCGTTTGACACTTGCATTGTTGTCAAGTGTAAATTAGATGGGAAAACTGTTTGAAATTTAAACTGTCCAACAGGTTACTTTCACGTAACAAAGTGTAAACTATTACCGATTGAACTTTGCTATTTGTACATTGATTTTTGACACGTTGTTCGACACTCGAATTGTTGTCAAGTGTCAATTGGATGGAAAAATTGTTTGAAATTTAAATTGTCAAATAGGGATATGCTGCGTGGCAAAGTGTAAACTAAAGTGTACACCATAGTGTACATAAAGTAAGGTTCTTACCAATTGAACTTTGATATTTGTACACTAATTTTTGACACGTTGTTAGACACTTGCATTGTTGTCTAGTGTCAATTGGATAGGAAAGCTGTTTGAAATTTACATTGTCCAATAAGGTTATGTCGCGTGACGTGTAAACCAAAGTGACACCATAGTGTACATGAAGTGCTAAATGCTGTCGAAATTCAAGTCAAGTTTGAATTTGAATGAAGTGGATTATCTTGTTAGGACTTCAATTGACCAAATGATTAAATTATTTTGTTGGGATTTATTTTACAATCTACAATATTTGAATATGTAGGTTGGATACAAATTTAAATTTGGGATACACTTTGCTTATAATGAAAGGTAGGGGGATTAGGTTATATAATTTGGAAAATGAGAGACTTCCTTTGTAAATCTAGAATTTGTGGCCACTTATTTCCCTATAATCAACCCACTTGTCATTTATCATCACCATACACTTATGCAATAGACCAAACATGTGTAGAAGCAAGATTGCAAAAAAAAAAAAATAGAAAATGGAAGAAAAAAGAGGTGAGGCGGTGGAGATTGGAAAAAGGACGAAAAATATCAATCCATTATCCTTATCCTTATATACATATATATATTCATATCCATTGTCATAGAGAAAAATTTCTTCACTTTGCAAAACATTTGCACACACAAATAGAGAGGAAAACCGAAAATAAGAAAGGAAAGGAAAAGGAAGTAAGCCTAGCACTTTCAATTCATATCTCAATCGAAGTTTCTTCAAGTTTTACGGTAAGATACTTTCCATGCTTAAGGGATATTATTTTCATGGTAATATTTATGCTTAAGTTATGCATGAAAAGCCATAATAAGCATATGGTGGACAAGTCCACAAAGTTAGATATCTATTTATGCTTTAGGACAAGTCCGAAGGGCATCGGCAAGCCGGAAGGTGCAAGTATGTGTTTGATTGCATTCTTTTGTGTAGTATTATTATGATAAAATTCAAGCATGGTATCTTACTAAGTATTCCTTATACTCATAGTATTTTATACTAAATTTTCAGATCCATGATCGTTGGATTGATGGAAGTTAGTTGGCAAAAGCGATGATGGGTTAAGGACAAAGATGTTTTGCATCGAAAGTTTCCTTTTGTATGTTTTGTTCGATGACTGCTTTCCATCTGTTTTTCTTATGGTATTATATAAAATATGTATATGACATGATGTAATATGATATTAAAAGCAAATTTTGTAATCACATCTTTCATGTTATGTTAAGAGACATTTTACAGTTTTTTTTTCTTGCAAGTGATGAAATAGGCAGAAATGGAACAGTTTTGGGGTCAACTTCAAAATGATGTTTCTAACTCTATAAATATCCATTCGAGACTCTAAAAATATTTCTGTGTTCCTCATTGAGTTTTCTAAATACGGCCATAGTATTTACTCAATTTGGATATTTGTGGCCTGAGATATAAATTTTTAAACGTCAAGAGGTCAATCTGGATTTCCTGTGTTACACTTCACTGTTTTCAGTAAAACGTCCATATCATATGATCTTGGAAAATTTTCATATTTTAATCTAGAAAACTACTTGAAATTATATTTCTAATTCCACAAATTTCATGTAAAATGGAATTGGGATGAATTTTATAAAAATTGTCAAACTTGCTGCCCCAACGAACCTTGATAGTGCCGAGGCCGTATATGTAAAGTATAATTTCATGTTGACATGCACTTTTACCGGCCATCAAATTTTATAAGAATTGTTTTACCAATTTGAAAATAAGTTTCTAACATGTAATACTTCTATTTAAGAGTATCTACATGTACCAAAGACTGCAGTTATTATGTTTAGTACGTGACCCTCAAAGCTTAAGTTTGGGGCGTCACAGCGTGGTATTAGAGCAGTTATACTTTTCTGTAGACTTTTTAAAAGAAAGTTACTGTCCTTCATCATCGAGCAAGTTAGCAACTGACTTCCAACCAACGATCAAGGTAAAAAAAAATTTTTATGCAACGAACTGCTATATCTATGGCTGGATATAGGAATATTTTGAATCAAGTCATAGTTGAGATTATGAAGTCATAAACACTTATATCTAAATATTTATTAGAGCCTTGTAGAGTAACATAATTAATTTTTGTCCTAGTTATGGCACGAACAGTAAGAACCCCCACAAGGACAGAAGCTTGTGGTTTCGCGAAGAAGCGGGACATTTTATTGGCATTTTACTATAATTATCGTATGCATCCGCTCCGTAGCCTCGAACAACATCTTGATCTGCTAGATTGTATTATTGAGATGTTATGGGAGATGCGCCATAGCTTAAGGGATAAGGTGAAGATACAGTGGTTATATGAAACTGTTCCAGAACCTTGGGCCTCAGTCATAAATGAGATTGTACCATGGTCTGACGATGACTTTTCATATGAGGACCTTGTGTATTTGCTTCGAGAAAGTTATGGAACTAGCCGTGATTTACACCGAAACTTTAAGAAGACTATAACCTTATCCATGAATACTAGTTTACGAGCTACCAATTCTAGGCTAGATAAGGGACTATTGGCTAAGTGCTTTTCGAGAGTTCTAGATGAAAGTTTTCCCGTACCATTACCAAGTAGTTCGGAGCAAAGCACGTTAGAAGAAGACCAAGAAGAAGACCCAGATGAAGACCCCGATGAGGATCCAGAAGAAATAGAGGATTAGATACCATCTTACCTAGCTATCTTTGTTTTTGGAATAGAATAGGATGTAATATGTACCTCTGCTTGTGAATGTATGTACCATACCTCAACATGGCTCTTGTTTGTGAAAAATAATAATGTATATATATGAAGGAAAGTTGCTTTGGCCTTTGGATTTTCTTTCTAAAATTAGTATTACGTTCTGAAGTAATTCTAATTGGATGAATATTTTTTTTATTCAAAGGAGATGCCTCCAAAGCTCAACCACGGCAATGCTAATACTAGTTCTAGTGGTGGTGAAGTTAATGTTGCAAACTTTGCACGAGAACTATTTGCTGTAATGCGGGAGTTGGGACAGCAACAACAGGCACCACCTTTGACTGGGCAACAAACCCTAAATCTACAAATACCAGTTGAGCATCAGGAGCCCAACCAACCAACTATTCAATCTCAAATAGTACCTAACCCGAGGGATCGAACTACAATGATAGAGCAGTTTCATAAAATGAACCCTCCAGCGTTCGAAGGGAGTATGGATCCCTTAGCAGTTGAGGATTGGTTACGAGAACTAGAACGTTTCTTTAAATTTATAAGATGCGAAGATACTAAAAGGGTAACATTTTCAGTGTTTATGCTAAAGAAGGGGGCTAGCCATTGGTGGGACATGACTACCAGATCATTAACACCTGCTGAAGAATAGGCTATAACTTGGGAGAGGTTTAAGGAACTTGTAGAAGAAAAAATTTTCCCGATAGCTGTGAGAGATCAAAAGGAGATGGAGTTCCTCAGACTCCAGCAGGGAACCATGACCCTCGTGGAATATGAACGCAAATTTGAGAAATTATCAAGGTTTGCTCCACATCTAGTGGATACTAAGGAAAAGCGGGCTAGAAGATTTGAACGGGGCTTCAACCTTATATTCGTGACATAGTGTCAGTTCTTGAGCTGAGCACTTATCGAGAAGTTCTGAAATGAGCCCAGACTATTTCTTATCAAAGAACTCAAAACGTTGGAAATCCTTACCAAGTTCAAAATTTCTCAGGTAAGAGAAAGTGGAACTTTGACAGACAGAATATCGGTAAAGGAAAAGGGAATAATGCACTAAAGAAAGGAAAGACGGATATAGCAGGAGTCAGTGGTGAAAAGCGTTGTCCTAAGTGCGATAGACCCCACAAAGGAGAATGTCTATTGGGAAAAAATGTTTGTTTCAAGTGTGGGAAATCAGGACATTTCGTTAAAGAATGTTCCCAGAATTAGAATAAAAAGGCTGGAGATGATAAGAAAGGAAAAGCAAGAGTTTTCTCCTTATCTAGGCAAGAAGCAGAACGAGACCCTAATGT